>NC_065581.1:31544786-31607845 GCF_024542745.1 Macaca thibetana thibetana | reverse complement strand
CTTCCCTCAAATATACATTGCTGGTGTTTTGAAGCAATTCTATCTACACTAAGAAGAATCACTCCTACTGCATATCCTTAGAAATGCTGAATTGAAAAAATTAGTGCAATTATTTTTAATTCCAGGAAATAAATACATATAAAGAGGAAAATCTACAACAACAGCAGTAGGCTTGGGAGCTGACACCAGAACAGCTTTGGAAATGGCTCTCAAGCCAGGAACTAGGAATCAAATCCTAACAAGCCCATGGGAGGTGGGAGGTGTGAAATGATGCCCAGTATTGCATGAATGAATGAGTCATGGGCAGTGGCTCATGCCTTGGCTGGCCAGTCACGAACTTGGGGAAAATAGAGTTGGAAAATCGGGAGGTAGAGGAGAGAGGTACGCATAGACCTCTTGCTATAGGCCGAGTGCATGATGATACTGGTTGTGTGTGGATGCCTACCAGAGGGTCTTTAAGGTACTGGGGCTCCCTGTAATCAGGTGAGTGAGATGGCTTGACGGACAATGCCACTCAGCCGCACAGGGCTTGCTCATGGAGTCCCTGCATAAAGTGGCCGTGGTGGCTGCGATGGACACTGCATGGGCACAGTAATTGAGTTGCCACTCACCAGGGCTGACCTGGCAGCTGCCACTGCTGAGGGCCCAGCCAACCAAAAGCAGCTGTTGTTTTTTTGGATGGAGAAATAAAACAGGCAATGGCAATTAAGAATAAATAACATTACGATAGATAAACATGCCACTAAAGATATAGTAGAGGTTTAAATAATTTTGAGACTATGAACAAGATTATGTCAATGGGGAGAACTTATTACAAGTAAAGAAGTTAAAACGGTTGCAAAACTTTATTTCCCTTCAGGCATATCCAGACTGTTTTACAGGTGACTTCCATCAAAACTCCGAAGAAAGTTACTGAATTTATACATAATACTCAAGAGTATGAGGAAACATAGAGAAAACCAGCAAACTCATTATTGTTTATGTATATATAAATAACATTGATTCTAAAGCCAGCAAGGAATACATAAGAGAAAAGCATGATATGATAATCACTTTGAAGCAATTAGAGGTAAAAATACTGAGAAAAACAATACTAGACTGTGTCCACCAATGAGCTGTAAATAAATTAAATATCCTGCCCAGGTTATTCATCCCCAGGATACAAGAATATTTAAACTTTAAATCTGTAATGCATTTTACCACTTAATTAAAGAATAAAAGACAGAGATAATCACATTTTGTTAGATGCAGAAATTACTGCAGATGAAATTCAACACTCCATCTCACCCACAGTTCTTCACTTATCTCCACTTCTAAGAACTTGTGGTCAGTACTTGCTTTGGCAGCACGTATACTAAAATTGGAAAGATACTGAGCAGATCAGCATGGCCCCTGCACAAGGGTGACATGCAAATTCATGAAGCATTCCATATTTTTAAAACTCTCAGTAAACTAGGTATTGAAGGAACATATCTCAAAATAATAAAAGTCGTGTATGACAGACTCACAACCAGTATCATACCGAATGGGCAAAATTTGGAAGCATTCCCCTTTAACACCTGCACAAGGCAAGGCTGCCCTCTCTTACCAGTCCTATTCAACAAAGTATTGGAAGTTCTGGCCAGGGCAATCAGGTAAGAGAAAGAAAGGATATTCAAACAGGACGACAGGAAGTCAAATTGTCTTTGTTTGCAAATGACATGATCGTATATCTAGAAAACCCCATTGTTTTAGCTGAAAAGTTTCTTAAACTGATAAGCAACTTCAGTAAAGTCTCAGAATACCAAATCAATGTGCAGAAGTCACAAGCATTCCTATACAACAACGATAGACAAGCAGAGAGTCAAATTGTGAATAAATTTCTATTCATAATGGCTACAAACAGAATAAGATGCCTCGGAATACAGCTCACAAAGGAATTGAAGGATCTCTTCAAGGAGAACTACAAACTGCTGCTCAAGTAAATCAGAGAGGACACAAACAAATGGAAAAACACTCCATGCTCATGGATAGAAAGAATCAATATCATGAAAATGGTCATACTGCTCAAAGTAATTTATAGATTCAATGCTATTTTCATTAAACTACCATTGACATTTTTCACAGAATTAGAAGAAATGATTTTAAAAGTCATATAGAACCAAAAAGAGCTTTATAGTCAAGACAATCTTAAGCAAAAAGAACAAAGCTGGAGGCATCATGCTACTTGACTTCAAACTATACTACAAGGCTACAGTAACCAAAACAGTATGGTACTGCTACAAAAACAGATGCATGGACCAATGGAATAGAATAGAGAACTCAGAAATAAGACCACACATCTACAACTATGAGACTTCAGTGACCACATACAATAAAGAATACAGTCTATACAAAAATAGTTTAGAAAATGTAATTTTCACAGTTACCGCATTATAATATTGAAAATGTCTGGTTTTCAACTTCAAGAAACATGAATTATGCATGTATGACTCATTCACAGGAAAAGCAATGGAAAGAAATTGTTCCTGAAGAAGAATGGACTGACTTACTAGAAAAAAACTTTGAATCAACTGTCTTAAACATAGTCAAAGAGCTAAAGGAAACCATGGACAAACAACTAAAGAAAATCAGGAGAACTACCTTTCACTAAATAGCAGAAATCAATAAATAATTGTGAAAAGGAAGCAAATGGAAATCTGGAGCTGAAAGCAAAATGGAAAAATTCACTGGAGGACTTCAAGAGCAGATTTTAGTTTGCAGAATGTAGAATCAGTAAGCTCAAACATAGGCCAATTGAAATTGCCCATTTGAGGAGCAGAAGGGAAAAAGTATGAAGAAAAATGAACAGAAGAGATCTGAGAGACAGCATCAAGTATATGCATTTTGGGGAGTCCCCAAAAGAGAGAAGGAAGAAGAGGGGAGAAAGAGTATTTAAAGAAATAATGACCCCAAACTTCGGAAATTTTATTAAAAACATGAATCTGGGTATCCAACACACTGAAACATTTAAAGTAGCAGTAATTCAAAGATGTCCACACTGAGAGACATTATAATGAAAACGTCAAAAGTCCAAAGACAAACAGAGCATCTTGAAAACAACAAGAGAAGGGACTCATATAGTACAAGGATCCTCCATGAGATTAACCACCAAATCTTCTTCAGAAACTATGGAGTTCAGAAGACATTGGCATGACAAATTTAAAGTTCAGAAACAAAAAAAACAACGTGTCTCAACTGACAGTTGCATATTTGGCAAAACTCTGTCAGAAATAATGGAGAAATTCAGACATGCACAGGTAAATAAAAACGGATGGCATTTGTCTCAGGTAAAACTATTCTACAGTTAATGCTAAAAGGGATGCTTCACACTGAAATAAAAGGACATTAGATAGCAACTTGAAGCCATATGAAGCAAAGAAGTACACAGCTAAAAGTAACTTCATAGGTAAATAGAAAAGCAAGTATTTTTTGGGAGGTGATAATTTGTAACTCCTCTTTTGTTTTACTCTATTTAATTTAATAGAAAATGCCCATCAACTGATGAATGGATAAACAACATGTAATCTATTCTGCAATGGAATATTATTTGACCATAAAAGGAATAATGTACTGATACATGCTACAACTTGGATGAATCTTGAAACCATGTCAAATGAAAGAAGCCAGTCACAAAAGGCCATATATTGTATGATTCCATTTTAATAAAATATTCAGAAGAAGCAAATCTAGAGAGACAGAACCTGGGTTAATGGTGCCAGGGGCTGGTGGCAGGGGACAGTGGAAGGTAACTGCTTAGCAGGTACAGAGTTTCCTTCTAGGGTGGTGAAAATGCTCTGGAACTTGATAGTGATGATGGCTGCATAACGTTGTGCACCTACTAAATGTTACTGCATTGTACACTTAAATGGTTACAATGGCAAATTTTGTGTTGATGTGTATTTTATCACAACTGAAAAGAGGCTGGCAAACATATTTCAAGTTTGCTTGGGAATCTGCCCATCTGTCTTTTCCCCTCATGATTTCATCTCCTATTCAGAGCTCACCCTTGCTCTTCTGCAAGTAGAAAGCTTCCTTTTCAGAACACGGTCCAAGATCAGCCAGGTCCAAACCCCAAAATGACTTTCTGTCTTGGATCCAAATGCTCAGATGCAACTCTGGGGCTAACTTCAGGGGAAGTTAGGAGATTATCCAAATAAGATGATTCACTGGGAGAAAGAATGTTTGACTTTAATGTTAGGGAAGTTATGTTTACATTTCTAAAAGTGATCCTGCTTACCAGCGAATATATGGTTTTTGTCTGTGCAGGATGGAGTTCTCAGTAGAGGAATGAGAGACAGCCCTAGGAATATGATACACCTCGTGGGTAGCTGACTGACCCACCCATCTGCCACCACCAGCTGAAGGAAGCGGCTAGACTCTACCCTCCGCCCATCCTTCAGTTGTATTCTGCTGGACACGGACCCTCTACAAGTGTGGACATTCCTGGATCTCAGTTGCCTTTCCTACTGTTGAGGCATCTCCACTGGTTTGGCTTATGCCTAGGTGGGCTCTGCAGGAGGCCGAGTGTCTCCCAATTCTCAAGGTTTACATTCAGTGAACCCAGAACAAGCCTCAAAGTTCACAGGGACTCAGATTTTCATCTATGAAATGGAAGAATCCATCTCCCTCTTTCAGGGTTACACATTTATACATGAACACATACATGACAATCAATAGTCTATATATTGATGGTGTTCTTAGTGTTGCCTTTATTGCTCAGCTGAACTCTATAACCAAAAATTGGATCATAGATTGTGAAGGAAGAACTCATTTCTTTTCTCTGGTGGAGCACTCAGTAGGCATTTCTGCCCTTTGGGTTCAAATGAGAAAGCAGTTTTTAGCTTGAGGCAGAAAGAAGATTGTGAATATTATTATTATTATTATTATTATTATTATTATTGAGATAAGGTCTTGATATGTTGCCCAGGCTGGAGTGCAGTGACTATTCACAGCTGTGATCATAGTGTCCTACATCCTTGAACTTCTGGGCTCTATAATGTTCCTGCCTCAGCCTCCTGAGTAGCTGGGACTACAGGTGCATGCCACCATGTCTGGCCTCATTTCATTGTTATTTTACTTCAAATGTTTTATTTTAAACATTAAAATATATATTTTTATATTGGAAAAGTGAAACCCTATTTGATCACAGAAGACTTTAAAATGCACAGACAGAAACATCACCTAGGCCTTTCTTCAAAAAATCACTGCTATTACATTGTTGAACCTTTGTAGACTGCAGTGCAAATGGTGGTCCGTGGAGCTGTCTTGTGCAGTGGTGCTCATTTTCATTTTGTTATTTTCTATATATATATATATATTTGTATATGCTGTCATTTTACAAAGTTGCATTCATATGTTATGGGTTATCTTGGATGTTGCTTTTTGAATGTATTATTATACAAGTAGTTTTCCATGTTATAAACTTTGCATAAAGTTTATACACTTTTACAAGCTGCATCCCACTTCAGATAAGAAGATGTAACCCAACTTCTTTTGGATCCATCTGCTTTCATTTTGTCTTGTTGTAAATAATGTTTTGACAAGCATCTTTATATAGAGAGATTCTTCTATGTTTAGAATTTTAGAAAATTCATAGGCTACTCAAACGATAAATATTAAGACAAGACTTTTAAACATTTTTAATTATTTTAATCACATTGTCACATTGCTTCTCTAAATCATCTTACTGACACATTCCACCACACCTTTCAGGACATGCTAGGACTCAAGGCTATTTACGGATCTGGAATCACAGAGGGGTGTTGGGGGTAAATGTGGAGTGGAATCACAGGGTCTTGAGGGCAACTACCTCAAAGAAGACCAGTACTTTTTCGTTAGGGAAAACTGGATTAATTTTGCCAAATGTGGTTGAATGTAACTGGCAAATAATTTTCAGAGGAATTTAGGAGTTGAGTGTCTTTAGTTTCATCAGGATCTGCCCAGATGTCCCCATTCTGATTTTCAGGATCCCATTTATTCCCAATCAATGACTTCACTTAAATAACAGATATTCTTTGAGTCTGGGATTTGTTTTGTGTTGTAATTTAGCCACCCACAGAATGAGACTCTGTGGTTATTTTTCAGAAAGTTCAGCCCTGCAGCTACAGGAGATTAGGATTTCATTCAAAGGAAACAGAAACTTTTAGGTGACTTACGTGGCTCATGAGCTAGAAGTTTGCAGCCTTGAGTTCATCTTTTTTTCCCCCATTTTGTCCAGCAGAACTGGCAAAAATCAGCCAATCACCTTATACTTGCTAGTTTAACAAAGTCTTCTAAGGTGTCAAATACATGATCACCCAGACCTTATAACTATTTGATTAGGTCTATCCAATGGTGATATTCTGAGTATTCACACTCTCTGTACTACTGGAAATAGAGTCATTTGTGCCTTTAAATCCAAATAGATTAGAGAAACAATTCAAGAAATCCCCCCACCAAATTCAGTGAACTCATTCTTAAAATTCTGTTCCAGTGTCCCTGTGCCCCAGTAAGCTGGGCTGGTCATGGTCTGAGGCCTGGTGGGTCAAGGACAGCTGGCTCAGCTCTGGTGCACTATGCCCTGGTGGGTCAGCAGCCCACAGTGGTGCTGGGTTTATGGGCACTAAGCCCATTTGGGAGTTGCACACACTGAGTTGGGCTCCAGTGGTCCCCAGGCTTCTAAGGGACACTCTCCTCTTGCTAGTGCCAAGCAAAGCTGTGGGGAGCAGTGTGCCTGTGCATACTGCCTGACAAACTGCAGCCCCAGCCCCTGCCACAGACACCCTGGCCTGTGCCCTATTGCTTTGCATGGCTGTGGCCATTCAGGCGCTACTTCAGATCCCCTAGGACTGGGAGCAGCCTGTCTGGGGGAGACCAGCAGGATATCTATGGAAGGCTGCTTCATGCTGCAAGGGCAGAGTTAAGTCTTTGGCACAGAGACTGGTTGGCAAAGTTGAAAATGTTGCCCCAGGCCCTTTTGGGGATTATTTTACCAGCCCCTGGTTTGAGTGTTGTCTGGCAGGACCCCAGGCTCTGGGAGCCGATCCTCACTCAAGGCCTGCTGCAGCCTTCCGCTGAGGTCTTGAAACCAGAAGGAGCAGTTGTTCTTTGACATTGGGGACACCGCAGGGCTGAGTTGCTCCCTGCCTGGAGGTGGTCCCATGGGGCCCACTGTCTGGGTCAAGGATGGTGCAGAGCTGGTGTCCTCAAAATGCATCCTGGTGGAGCCCCAGCAGCTGCAGGTGCTGACTGCCTCTCACGATGACCATGGGGGCCTGCAGCTGCAGCGACTCACCCAGCAGGAGTGGTGCCACTCCGTGTGCACATGACAGATGCTCCATCCTCAGGAGATGACAAAGACGGGGAGGACAAGGCTGAAGACACAGTTGTATAATCTTACTCACCTCATCTGGCACATTAGAAACCTGTCCTTGGCTCATGCGCAAATCCACCTTTGGTGGCCACAGGCTCCAGCTTACTACAAAGCCAAGTGTACTCCATGTAATCAACACACCCCACCTTCTTCCCACCTTCAGTCATCTCACTGTATGTGACATGGTGCCAGCAGTGAGGGCCTGAGCCCTTGACCAGACTGTCTCAGCTCAAATTCCAGCTCCACTACTTACTGCTGTGTGACCTTGACCAAGTCACTTAACCTCTCTGTGCTTCACGAGCTTCCATTGTAAATGTGTGTGTTCACATATGCCAAGTACCCAGAAAGATGCCTGGCACATGGCAGCACCCACCACAGAAGTGGTAGCTGCGATTATTGCCTTATTAAAACAGTGGAGATGTCACCCATCAGGGCTAGAGACAATTTGGGAAATCCTGATCTGCTTCTGGTTTCAGGTGGCAAATCCTGTAGGACCAGCAGGCACACGGCTGCCTTGGTGTAGCTGGCACAGGGCACCGCCAGCCCAGAGCAACTCAGAGCTCAGAACACTCTGGGGTCCGAAGTTCAAGCTGCTGGGGCTCAACTGTGGCGTCAGTCATAGAGTGTGGACCCCTCCCTATGGAGTCTCCCAGGCTCAGAGTCTTCCCTCTACTCCGGAAATGCAAATCCAATACGGACCTCACGGAGAGGTTCTGAAGGTTAAGGAAGAGACACGTGAAAAGTGCCTGGTGGACACCAGGGATGCCAGTGTGGCTGGGGGACAATGGTGAGGTAGAGTGGAGGGGCAGGTGCCCCCTCCTCAGTATGTCTCCTCCAGGTGCTGTGAAGACAGGTGGAGGCTCTCTCCAGGCTCTCACCCGGCTCCACCTACCCCAGCATGTCTCCAGGTTCCTCTCAGCCCTGGTTACCACCAGCCCTGCAGTCAATCCCTGAGCTGGGAAGGGGCCCTTGAATCCACCCTGTCCTGCATCACAGTTTCACCCACTCGGGCTCACATTGCCACTAGGCCGCTTGGCAGCCACGGGATGGGGCCACGTTTTGTACTTTCTGAAACACGGCTTCTCCTTCAAGTGCGGGTGATGACAATGCCACACAGAACCAATGTTACTGCCTATCCTCATAGAGCGTAATTTTCCAGTTTTCCAACCCTCAATGAGCAAGACAGCATGGCTTCCACCAGAGGGCATGAGGTCACCAGTCACAGGGGCAACCAACAGGCAAAGACACCAGAAAATAGACCCAGCAGGGAAGTGCAGGTCTTCACTGAGAGTGGGAACCCCACAGATCTGACCGTCTTCAAGCACATTAGAGAGATTGCCATGAGTAGCAGCTGAGCCAGAGAGATTTATTTGACTCCTCAAAAAGTGTAAAATTATATTACATAATGCTTTAAAATTTTCTATCAACACAAAACTAATCTGGGCGTTGTGACTTCTGGTGAGCCACTGGGACAGACGGCATTGTCAGGAAGGCTGGCTCTGCGGTGCCCAACCTGCCAGAGCCCAGGATGGTGGTGGCCTCCCCAGAAGCACCCGGCAACTCACCTGCACAGGGCCATGGTCCCAGCTCCCCACACCCCAGCCACCACACCTTCTCCTGCTTTTTTTTTCTTCTTTCTTTCTTTCTTCTTTCTTTCTTTCTTCCTTTCTTCCTTCTTCCTTCCTTCCTTCCTTCTTTCTTTTCTTTCCTTTCCTTCCTTCCTTCTTTCCTTTCTTCCTTTCTTCTTTTCCTTCCTTCCTTCCTTCCTTCTTTTCCTTCTTTCTCTTCTTTCTTTCTTTCTTTCTTTTCTTTCTTTCTTTCTTTCTTTCTTTCTTTCTTTCTTTCTCTCTCTCTCTCTCTCTCTTCTTTCTTTCTTTCTTTCTTTTTCTTCTTTCTCTTTCTTTCTTTCTGTTTTTGTCATATCTTAAGGAGAAATACACAGTTGCCAGAGGGTGGAAGGTCCTGTTCATTCGCATTGACAAGCTCAGGTATTTCTATTAGAATCACATGTTTTACTTTAAGATGCTGACTCCTGTGTCCATCTCAGCCTGGGCATTGTGCTGCCACCTTCCAGAAGAGAAAAATTAGGTAGTGCCTTGTGAAGGGGCAGCGTTTCTCATTTCCGACAATGTCGGCCCCATAGCCATCCAGGTGAGAGATGGGGGACACAGGTGAGGACCCAGACCTGGTCTCCTCCCACAAGACTCCTTGGAAAGAGTTGTGAAAATGCCACAGGTACAAACACCTGCGGGCCACTCTCACAGGGACAGCTCCATGAGGCACTGCCGCTCATTCCCAGAACCTCCTGCCATGGGCAGCACTTAGACAGTGACCCAAGGCTGACCAGGGAGGATGCCAGCCAGGATGTGTCATCCTCAGCTCTTCAGGACATGATGCCAGCAGGGGCAAAGTTATCCCCAGCAACAAGACAGAGGAAGAAAGGAAAACGGAAGAAAGGACAATGTCACAGTAGCCACCATGACCAAGAGAGACGGTTCCAGAAGTGCAGGACGGCTTCACATGCAGATGCTGTGGCTGTGCCATTACACTCCGAGAGGGGAGTCCAGGCCACTCTCAGGGTGCTCGCTGCCCTCAGCTGGGGGCCTGCAGGGCATCAAGTCCTGAGAACGCGGTGTCCTAGTGGAGTAGAATGAACTGACAGATACACAGCAAAGCTCCACATACTTTTCCTTTTCTTTGTGCCTACAAAGTTCTTCTTCATCGTCCTCTCTCTTTTCAGCTACTACCGCTGTGTTGGTTTAAAAAAAACAGGACAATAGTAAAAATTGGAGACAAGTGTTTGGCCATGAAGAGAAACACTGGCTACCTCCCGTATTTTCAAGCGTGGGTGATGGTTGCAGTTTTCCAGTTCACCTAGTGGGTGATGAATCCAGAAAAAGCTTCTGTTACAAATCAGAATGGACATGCCAGAAGTATTAACTCAAATCAACCTTGTCCTGTCAAACCACCTAGTGACTCAAAAGACCACCTGGACTGTTAATTTCAGTGGCCAGAGAGTGGAGCTGGAGAAGGAGTTGTTAGATCAGGGACAAATAACCATGTTCTAGTGGCAACAGAAAATGGAACAAATGGTTGTTTGTTCATAACCATTTGAATCACAGCAAGGTGTATAAACACATTATTGAGTGATAGTTTCAGTTCTGTGCCCAAGAAAATGATCAATGGAGTGAAGTGACTGAAGTATCACAGAAGATATATTTATATTTTTTGTTTTTTCAACTTTCAGTTTCAGGGGGTGTGTATATGTATAATATTTGTGTATATAAAATAAAATTATATATAATTAAAGAAAGCCTTTGCACCGTTTGCTGGAGCCACAGAAGCACCGCTCCAGAGCAGAACAATGCCTTACATCTTCAGTGTTCATTTGTACAACATTCACTAGCAGCTACAAAAGTGACTTAATTTTCCTCTGGAAATAATGCTTGCCTGTTGTGAGATGTTGGAATATATATGAACCATCATCACGTGTTAACACACCATAAGGAGTTTTTGATACCTGATTCACATTATTAGAGTTGCTTCTTAGTATTCAGGTGACTTTTCACTCCAAAAACACAAGCCAGAAACTTAAGTGAAGGACACCTAGGGCAAATGGTGGCTGAAAGTGAGGAAGATCCAAATTACTGTTGCTTGTCCTGTATAAGGAAAAGAAAACAATTCTTTTCTTATTCGCCAATTTAATTCTTAATTTGCTAATTATAATTATGCTTACATACATTTCAACATTTTAATAAAGTATTTTTTATGGTTAGCTATAAAATTTTTAATATTATTAAAATATTAATAATATTCCTCTAGAACCACTCTTCATACCACAGTCTCTATCAGTCTGTATTCTTCAGAGACGCAGAACCAATAGAGTGTGTGTGTGTGTGTGTGTGTGTGTGTGTGTGTGTGTGTATTTGTATTCATATGATGCCATTTATTCATGTGATTATTAGGGAGGTAAGTCTGAAGATCTGCAGGATAAGCTAGCAGGCTGAAAACGCAGAAAGAAGATGTTCTAATTCTGAGGCAGAATTTCTTCTTCTCTGGGAAACCTCAGTTTCTGCTCACAGAGTCTTCCACTGATTGGATGAGGCGCATTCACATTATTGATGGTCATTTTCTTTTTGTAAAGTCAGCTAATTCAGCATGGGGAAGGGGGTCATGGTGGACACAGGGGAGGGCTGGTCTCCCCACCTCCTCACATTAGGCTAACAGGGATGCATTCAGATGCCTTTGCAGAAAGAGAAGTCAGAGGCTCTTGAAGTCACAAAGGGGAAGCGTGAAGAAATCCTGCATCTCAGTCCCTCACAAGACAGCTGTCTCACGCTACAGAAAACAATAGTCATGAACAAATTCAGGTCAGTGGCTATAAAGGGTAATGCTCTGAACTCCCCACTACACACTCAACATGTCCCAAAGAATCACCATAATCCAGTCTTGTCCCCTCTACCCCATCCCTCTTCCACATAAGGCCTCCAGGACATCACCTTTACAAGCTGTGAGAGACACATCACAGCCCTGGGCACTGTCAGGGCTGCCTGGGGTAGAACAAAAACAGGACCTGGTCAGAGCCTGAGGAGATGTGGGAGAGGAGGAGTTACGGCACAGGTGAGCTCCTCCACACCTGTCTCCCACACTTAAACACCGCCTGAGCACCTCCTTCTCTACCCCGGGAAGAAATCATCCTGTGTGGGGCCAGGGAAGAGACAGGGCCATGAGGACCTAGAGGAACCCCCTAGTCTTGGACCCCACAGAAGTTTCCAAAACTGTGACTGCAGACCCAGGGCAGGAAACATGAGGAAAGCAGGTGTGGGAACTGAACCAACTGCACAGTATATGAAGATATATTTGGTATAGAATTGACACAGAGTTAGGTTTGGTCTTTGGTGAATTCATGAATATGATTGTATTAAAATGTAATTGCATTGCATAAAAATTATAAAATGAAGAATACAAAAAAAATTAGGAAAGATTTTATTTTATGCAAGGAGTGTACATTTTAATTCATTAATTTATTCCAATAGAGAAAATGTTATATGCTTATCTGTTGAGCCTATGTATTAATTTTCTGTTACTGCATAACATATGACCACTAACTCAGTGACTTTACACGGCACCCATTTATTTCTCTACATTTCCTTAATGAGAAATCCAGACCTGGCGTGAACGATTGTCAGTTCAGGATTTCACAAAGCTGTGTCCTCATCTTGAGGTTGGGGTCGTCCTTCAAGTTTACATGGAGCTTGGTGGCAGAATTCAGTTTCCGGCAGTTGTAGGATTGTAGTCCTGGTTCCTTGCAGCTGTCGGGTGGAGGTGGGTGGAGCTGCTCTCAGTTCCTGGAGCCCACCAGCATCCTTTGCCACATGGCCCCTCCACTTTCAAAGCTCGCAGTGGAGGAAGCCCCTCACATGGAATCTCGCTCACACTGTGAATCTCTTTGCTGAGGAAGAAACAAGTTGTTTCAAGACCTCACCTGATTAGGACAGTCCAAGCCAGGATAATCATGGTCTTAAAGTCAACTGATTTGGGACCTTCCTTATATCTGCAGAACCCTTCACAGTAGCACCTACAGTAGTGCTGATTGAGTAACTGGGGGAAGGTGAATAACCAGGGGTGGTTATTTGGAGGCCATCACAGAATCATCCTCGCATAGCCAGGATCTTCCTTTTGTGTTTAATTGGGTCACAGTAGGAAACTGAAGTTCAAATAAATAGATTGCTGTGAATGTTAATAAAATACATCCTATTGATACATGGAAACACTGATATCTTAAAACCAAATGACAGTGAATATCTTTTAGTTAATTTAGAGTAAATAAAAATTAAATTGTAGTAATTCTTTTTCTCTTTCGAAGCTCTTTTAGTTGTCTATTGCTGTATAATAAATAACATAAAGCTCCACAGCCCAAAACAACAAATAGTTATCATCTCCCACAGTTTCCAGTGGTCAGGAATCTGAGAGAGATTTCCTTGAGTGCTTCTGGGTCAGGACCTCTCACAAAGTTTATTGGGGGACACACCTTTCATAGAATATGGGGAGGGAGCCAGAGAACCCTGAGAAAAGTGGCAGGCCCAGATGCAAGGCTGACTCCAGTGCTGGACAAAAGGAGAGAAGGTTTGTTGGACAAATCCTAGACCACAGGCAATCTAAGGAGAGTTGAGCAAGGCCATGGAGGAGTCCTCCGGCCACAGATGGCCAATAGAGGAGTCCCTTGTTGCCCAGGATTGGCCTGCCTTAGTGTCCGTGCTGTTACCTGTCAGTGGCTGGGAACAGCCTATGAGAAGCAGGGCCTCTGCACCAATGCTGCTGAGGATGTCAGAGCACAAGAGCCAGGCCTTGGGAAATTACCTGGGAGAGTGGCTCAAACCTTCCTCCCGAGGGGTCTGGGCCTTTGGAAATCAAACTCTCTCAGACTGGGTTGTTGGACGATTCTGTTCACATTTGCAATGGGACAAGGGGAACAAGGAGGCCCCCAAGTGAATCTGTGGATTCCACACAAACTCCTCCTGCCCCATATTGTGTAACAGCAGCCCTGCCTCATCCTGGGGATCCGGGTCCATCACCTCTGCCTGGAGAGGAGAGGGGTGCTCTTCTCCTCTGCTTCTCTCTGGGCCCATACTGTCCAGACTTCCCTGGAAGCAACTGCAATGTGTAGCTCAATGGGCTCTTGTTTGTCCCCGTGTCCGAGTGCCTCCCTGTGGAAAACCAGGACCTCCCATACTACAAAGCCCAGATTTGGGAGATGAGAAGTGCCAATTCCACAGTGGGTGAATATAAGAGATGGGACATGGAGCCACGCCCTCTTCCATCCCTTGGTTTCTGAACCCAAGTTTCTTCCTACTGAGAATACAGCACCGTAGTGATGTCTCTGATTCAATAAATGCACTGTGTCCTGAAAGATGGACCCATTCCTCAGTGTTTCCTCCAAGCTGGGACTGAGTTGTGCCTGTTGAAGGCCTGTCCATGGTTCTGTGTGGCCTGCAGCCCCTGCATGGTGCAGATGGTGATAGGACCAGTGGATCCCCTGGTCATGGCCCATGCTGCACCTACTTCCATTTCCCTGTGAGGAGGGGTCCCCCAGGAAGACACTGTGCTGGCAGTAATTCCAAACCTGTGGATCAGGAATGTCCGCAGCTCCTGGATAGTGGTGCTGGCGGAGAGTCTGAGAATAGGGGAAAAAACAAGCCTACCCATGGAGGAAGTGTCTATCCCTGTGAGGATGAACCCCTGGCTCTTCCATGATGAGGCTCAATGTGGTCACTGTGTCACTTAGTGGCTATTTGATCACCTAAAGAAATAGCGCCCTAGCAGGGCTCATCAGGGCCTATCATGGCCCTCTAATCCTGACAAGCTGCATATTCAGAGGCAGCAGCAACTACATCAGCCTTGGCTGGTGGGAGTCAGTGCTGTGCTGCGCATTGTAGCCTCCAAATATGAGGCTACCTATGGGTCCAGCAGCACTGACTTGCACCTGCCAAGGCAGTCGAATGACCTGGCAGGATGGGCACGTGAAGGGAGCTAGTGTGGTTCCTGCATGCACGCACCCATCCTGCCAGGTCTGAGCGACCCACAGTGAAGGCTGGCTAACTTGCATTTGTCTGCTTGGTTGTTCACTGACACCTCATGGGCAGGTATTTCTCCCAGGAGTGTTAACTTGGGGTTCAGGGCCAATCCACATGGACCATTTCCATCCCATGATGGACACTGTTGGGCCCATCCAATCTATGACACTGTAGATCACACAGAAGCCAATTCATATAAGCAGCTGGAATCACATGGTTCTCGGTGTCCCATGGTGAAGAATTCTATCTGATCAGGGCCAGTAACACTAATGTTGTTTCTAGAAGGAGGCATATGTCTCTGCTGTGGATGACATGATCTTACTCCAGAATCCAGGGCCCTCCACTGTGACTTTCCCCCGATGCTTGGTTCGGCTCCATCCTGCATCTTTCCCCACCCCTGCCACCTCCAGCACCAGCGGGACTGAGGGACGGTGGCTGCCTGCACCACAGCCTGGATCTGCTGCAGGGTCCTTTCCTGTGTGGGCCCTACTTGAAGCTGGCATCCTCAGATGTCACCAAAAATGTGGCCAAAATGATATACCTCGATATGGAATGTAGTGTTGTCAGAACCCGAAGAGATTCACCAGGCACTGTGCTTCTCTCTTTTTTTTTTTTTTTTTCAGTGAAGATGAAAGATGCAACAGGTTTTTTTTTTTTTTTTTTTTTCTCTTCTGCTTTGTTTTCACTTGGAAGAAATTTCCCTGCATGCCTCTAGCCACCACACCCATAAAATTTCACTGCAGTGGCCACTCCTGAGTTCTGTAAGATTTGTCCTCCTCTTTCTGGGGTGCATGTGTTTTACCAAGGCCTCCAGCATACTTTCCACCTGCTTTCTCATCCATCCCAATCTATGATGTTGCCAATGAAATGAACAGATTGAATATTCTGTAGAATGTTCGGAATCTCTGAAGACTCTGTTATAGATGGCAGGAGAGTTCTAATAGCTCTCAGGGATACTGTAAATAAATGTGGTATGAATGTGAATAACTCCATATCCACTTTCTAATTGGAAAGGAAAGCACTCAGCAAATCCCCGGCTGCCCACCATTGGCCTGCAGCCTTGTTAACCTCCGCTAGCAGTGATATCCGGCCAGCACGGCGGCTGCAATCAAGACTGCCACTAGGTCAAGTCTGAAGTAATCCTGTTCATTCTTTAGACCCCATCAGGCTTCAGCAAGGACAGAATACACGGAGATAACAGGCAACCCCAATACCACCCCACTTCCTACAGCTCTCTAATGGTGGTGCTGCCCCCACAATACCTGCAATAACCTCCACCAGATGTGCCCTGGGATGTGACATCACTTCCGATTCAGTTGAGAAGGGGGCAGTTTCAGAGGCTTCCCTTTGGCTTTCAGCCCAATAAGAGTCCTTACTGCACAGGCGAAGGACCCAGTGTGGGGGTGACTCCAGCTGCCAGTGCATCAAGATCAATTATGCACTCAGGAAATAAGGAAATAAACAGGGCTGGGACTACGGGATTATGAGCTATAATGTGTCCCAGCCTCTGGAAGCCCCTCTGTGATGGGACATGATGGTGCTGTGGGAATCTGGGCATCAATGTCAGCTCACACCCAATGTCAATCCTCCCCCAAATTCTGCCTATTTCCCTTGCCCAGTGTACAGTCTCCTGAGTAAATGGCTGTAGGTTCCTTTGCAGAAGAGCTCAGGGAATTGAGCCAGCATACACTTCCATGCTGTTCCAGGGTCTTCCTCCTATGGATATGGACTCCTCCTCTGTCACTGGGATGTGAATCTGAAAGTTGGCTGAGGTCTGGGCATTGAGAATGGATTATGATTTTTTTATTGTGTCAACCACCCTCAGCCTCCTGCTCCTGAATTCTTGCTTTCTTTCCATAGATATCAAGCAGCACCCTTGCTGGCTGCCCTTCTGTTCTGAACCTGAGACACTGCCCTCTGTTAACCTTCCCCACATCCCTGCAGGTCAAGCACAACCTTGGCTGCTCTGTTGGGGTTGTCATGGTAACTGTGCCCTCTGACTTTTGCAGGTCACTGCCACCACTTGATCTCTATCTTTTCAGGGCCACATCCTCAAACAGATAGTAACTAGCCCAACTCTGGGGCCACATTTCCTATCATCATCCCCATCCTACAGAGGACAGAACCCCGATGCTTCTTAGTGATGCAGGTCTCTCTCACCAGCATGTTCATGAGGGCTCTGGTACAAGGTGTGCCCTCTGGGCCTTCTGGCGGGACATGACCCTGATGAGCCTCTGGCCTCACATAATGGCTCCATCCACACCTTGCCTTTCCTCACCCTTCTTATTTCATCCTCTGCATGTTCCAGGGCAACTAAGTCATGGTTAACTTGTTGAGAGTTGGGCATTACTTTTCCCAGTCTACATAGAGCCACCCAGCAGTGAGTGTGCCTCATGCCCTGGAGTCCCTGATAAACCCATGTCCTGAGAAACTGCCCTCAAGCCAAAGGATTTTTATTCATCCAGCCTGACATTCTGATGCTTTGATCAAACACCCTCACATTCCAATCCCGGAAGTGCTCCGTGGGCTCCTACAAGGCCATGCCGGCTGGTTCCTGCAGAGCTCCTGAGAGGGATTCCCGCTGCATCACAGGGGGGAGGCTTCTGCAGCATCTTCCAGTGTAGGAAGCGGGAACTATTACCAGAGAAAGGCGAGCCTCCCCTGCATGCCCAGAGGGTCCTGGAGGGCACCCATCGGATAACTCTGTTCCAGTTTGCAGAATCTCAGGTTTCCCCAGCAGGGCCCTGACTTTCCCACAACAGGCGTGCCTTGGCTGAGTGTCAAACATCTCTGGAGTGCTGTGACCCTCACAATGATGTCTTCAGCTGCTGTTCCATGCTACGTGCCCTTCCTCTAGAGGAGATAAAGGACTGTCCATGAGACACTGCAGAGGCACTCACACATAGCCACCGACTGCTGTTAACAATCCTCAGATTCTCATTCTCCTTTTATAGGACACCAACACAGCCGAGTAGTATTCAGCCAACTCCACTGTCTCTGTAGGTTTCCCTCTCACCCTGTCATTATTGTACAGAGGCTTCTATCATCACAGCTGCCAGAGCTTCCCCTAACCAGGGCATCTTCTCAGGTCAGCACTGGGCAGATCCACAGTTGCTTGGCGGCACCTTGTGCTATGCACTTTCTGTGTCCTCCACCAACCCAGATGGCATCCTCTTGGCCAGCCAGGCAGTGGGTGAGCTCATCCCAAATCCCCATGCTTTGGCCTGTGTTTTTGGAACACTCCTGATACCACTCTTGTTAGCGTCCCCGGAGAAGACCCTAATGTAGTATTAGATGTGCAAGAATTTATTAGGGGAAATGCTTGTGACAGAAATTAGGGAGGAAGATAGAAAACGCTGGGAGAGCCATCAGAGGGTGATGCAAGTCTAAACTCCAGTGAAGGAGAGAGGGAGGGAGAGTCAGCTGGAAGCGCCCTGGACCCACTGCAGGCTAAGGGAGGTTCAGTAAGGGGATCAGGGAGTCCTGGAGCTCAGTCGGCCTTCAGTGGAGGAAAGGTCCTGCCTTAATTTCCCTGCTGTTCTCAACCTTGTCCGGAGGAAGCCTATGGGAACATGGTTTCAGAGCAAATGTGGCAATAGGCTTCAGGCTAGAATAATTGGGACCATCATCAGTTACACTTCCTCTAGCTGAGGGCTTCAGGTGTGCATTCCTGTGACTGCCACAGTGGTCCAGTAGAGAGAGAAAAAATGATGATGATGAAAGAGAAAACAATAATAGACTGATGAATTATTATCTTCAAGTAGATGAGATAGGATGTGGTTTGGACACTGGCAGAGAAACTGGCTCTGGCTGGGACTAGGTCAGCCTACAGCAACTGTCTATGTGGTGGAAGGCCCATCAAGTGGTACAGCTGCAAATGCATGAGCTGATGGTGGTGGAATCTGTGAAATTGTCTTCTAATGTGTTCACTTCTCTCAGTGAGGTAGGAAGCAAGGTCATCAGCGGAAGTAAGAATGGGGAAGGAGGGTTAGATGTGTGAGCACAGAGAGAAGGTGTGTAAGAGTCACCCAGGCCAGGAGGAGGCTGAGGGTGAGCCATGCAGGGAGAGGGTGATTGCTGAACGTGGTGGGGGCTCCCCAAGAGGTTTGGGTCGCGAAGGTAGAAAGAACAGTCAGTGTGCTGTGTGCTGCTCTCCAGCCTCCTGCATCTCATGGGGGCAGGTGAATGTAGGCAGAGGTGGAATTCACCAGCTGTGTAGTTTTGCCAAGCAAGTGTGACAACGCAAGGGAGAGACAAGGGAGGGATGGAAATTATCTACCATAGAATTCAAAATGGGTGAGGAGGGAGGAGAGGACACCCAAGGCTCAGGGACAATGGGTAGATGGCAAGATCACTAGATTGAGAATCCCGGGGTGGGGGGTGCCGGGGGATCAAAGGATTGCTGAAATTGATGTACTACAGGGTGGACACCAAGCCTGAAAAACAGGTACACATAGAATGAATTATTTGCTGATATCAAATTACAACATATGATAAAATGATAGTATCTGTGTCCTCAGAGCCTGTGGCCACCCTGCAAGGGGATGAGTGGGAAGACGGTCAGAGAGTGGGAAGTGTGAGATTGAGAGTATTTAAGTGCTGGGGTTCTCGGCCATGATGAGGCCTAGATGACAAGGGCACAGGGCCCAGGCACAGCAGAGGAGAAGGTCATGGAGGAGAGGAGTTTTAGGATCTCAGATGCCAGGGAGTGAGGGCATCCTCTCTGCTGTATGGGTGTCTATTGCTGTCATAAAATTACCACAAGCCGAGTGGCTTTAGGCAGCGCCTCTTTGTCACGTCACAGATGTGTGGGTTGCAAGTCCAGTCTCATAGGGCTAAGATCAAGGTATGGGCAGGTCTGTGTTCCTTCCTGGAGACTCTGGGGAAAAATCCACTCCCAAGTTTATTCAGGCTGTTATCTGAATTCAGTTCCTTGCAGATAGGACTGAGGTCACTGTTTCTTTTCTGACTGTCATTTGAGAGCAACACTTAGCTCCTAGCGCCTTGTCTTGCGTCCTTACGCGTGGCCCCTGTGGCACATCCAATGCCCTCGCTTGGAACCTCTGACATCCTCTCCTGTGTCTCCTCTTCTTCCCTCTTCTGCAACATCTCTGACTCCAGCCAGAGCAGACTCTGTGCTTTTAATGGCTCATGTGATTTGATTGGGCCCATGCAAATAGTCCAGAAGAATCTCCCTATTTTAAGGTCCTTAATCTTCATTACATGAGTAATGTCCCTTTTGCCATGTAATGCAACCTGTTCACAGGTTCTAAGGATTGAGGCTGGACTTCTTTGGGGACCATTACTCAGCTGACCACATCTGCATATGTTGAAGTCATCAATATCAAGGAGACAGCACTGCTGGAGAGGGAGCCAGTGACCCAGGAGCTACAAGTCAGGATTGAGAGGAACGGCCTGGGGCCCACAGAGAATGGTTACAATGAAGGGAGTGGGGCCCTAATCTGATGACAGTTTAGGGAGGTTTGGGAGGAGGGAGGCAGAAAGGTCTCAAAACCACAATGGGAAATGAGTCCAAAGGTACAAGTCCCTGGGGAAAGTCCCCATGTGGGAGGACTTCTGAAGGGTCTGTGTCCTCGGAAAACTCAGGTTCCTGCTGGAACTGCGAGATCACGAACATCCTGAGAGAGGATATGGAGGTTTCACTGATCAAGGGCTGAGAATTCCAGGGGGTGCAGTGGAAAGATTTCTGGAGTTGGGGTGGGAGGATGAGGGGAACAGAATAGGGGTGTGCAGAGCCTTTTGAGGATGCGAGTGCAGGGTGTTTGGGGGACCCAGTGTGACTGACACAAACAGGGAAAGGGCATGAGGAGCTCAGTCCTGGTGGACTCGAGGCAGACGATGGTGCTCAGGCTGCGGGAGATGACGGAGGAGGAGCAGCAGTGGCTCTCACCTGGGCTCTGCCCATGGAGGTGAGGACGGTGGAGTGGTTGGGTCTTAGTGCTGTCTGGACCTTTCTTGACCCCCTGATGACAGAATGGAGTGCCTGAGGCAGGGGGATTCTTAGAGGATTGACCCTTGAACGTGAGGAAGGGAAGTGAGCTCATTCCAGGTCTCAGGTCTACCCTGACACCTTCTGCAGGTGGTGTCACTTCTGGGTCCCACGTGTGACCCCAGCACAGGGGCCCTCTTCTTCCCTGCTGAGGAGATGGAGGCCCAGGGGAGCTGTGCTCGGATTTGACAATGCCAATATGCGTGTTTACATCTTAGAATACTATGTGGACATGGAGGTGTTGTTTCCAAATAAAAGAAAACTGAGTAAATGGGAGTTTTAAGAAACCTGAGCAATGGAGAGTAGAAGAAAATGTTTCTACTTTTCAGTTTCCCCAAATGTTGCTGTCAAGGGGCTGGAGAGAGAAGTTGCAGGGAAAACAGAAACCTCAGAGAGGGTTGGAGCTCCTGAGCTCTGCTCACCTCCACAAGAAAGACGTTTGGGAAATTATTAAGACAATTTGACATTACTTGGAAATTTCATAATATTAGGGAATTGTAGCAACTCTCTTCAGTGTAATAATATTATTGTTGGAAAAATGTTATTTTTTAAGAGTTGAGTACTGAAGTATTTAGGAATGAGGGTCATGATGTTGGCAAGTGATTGTTAAATGTTTCAGCACAAATTATAGAAACATAATTTATTACATACACAAAGGAAATAATTAGATCTATGGTGAGCATTGTAGTCTTTCAAACTTTTGGACTCTTTGCAATTTTGTGTAATTATTTGGAGAAAAAAGTAAAGGTAAAAATACATGATCACATGAGAAATGTCACCACATCACGTGGATTGGAAATTAAGCTTCGAGACCAGATGAGTTGGCTCATGCCCATAATCCCACAGCTTTGAGAGGCTGAGGTGGGAGGATCACTTTAGGCCAGGAGTTCAAGAGCAGCCTGGGAAACATAGGAAGACCCCATCTCTACAAAATACTAAACAATTAATCGAATCTGGTGGCGGGTATACCTGTGGTTCTAGCTACTTGGGAAGCTGAGGTGGAGGATTGCTTAAGCCTAGGAGTTCAAGGTTATAGTGAGCTATGATCATCCCACTGCCTTGGTGTCAGAGCGAGGCCCTGTCTCAAAAAGAAATTAAAAATAAAGAAAGAAAAGAATATTAAGCTTTAAGAGCATTCAAGAGCATGTGTGTGAAAATGTGTCAGTGTGTGCTAGTTCTGTGTATTTTGTGTGTGATTGTGTCATTGTGTGGAGAGTATCTGAGTGAGAACATATGTCAACCTGTGTGGCGGCATCTTTGTGTCTGTGTGTGTTGGTGTGTGAGTCTATGTGTGCATTCATTCATTCATTCATTCATTCATTCACTCAACTAGTATATTTAAAGTAACAATCAGGCACTATTCAAGGTAAGGGAAATACAGCTGTGAACAATCAAAATCACTGTCCTTGTCCTCATGAAGCTTGTATTCCAGAGGAGAGAGAGACTATAAGCAATCAAAATAAACACATCTGTAGCTGGGCACAGTGACTCATGCCTGTAATTCCAGCACTTTGGGAGGCTGAAGTGGGAGGACCCCTTGAGGCCAGGAGTTTGAGACCAGCCTGGGAAACATAGCAAGACTCCATGTGTACCAAAAAGAAATACAAAATAGCTGAGTGTGGTGGCACACGCCTGTAGTCCCCAGCTACTTGGGAGGCTGAGGTGGGAGGATCACTTGAGCCCAAGAGTTTGAGGCTACAGTGAGTCAAGACTGCACTACTGCACTCCAGCCTAGGTGACAGAGCACAACCTGGTCTCTGAAAATAAATACATAATTAAATAATTCTTAAATGTTAGTAGAAGCATTGTGAAGAAAAACAAAACAGGGTGGGGTCCGAGGGGATGGGAGATGCCACATGAAGTGGGCAGTGCAGGGACGGGTTGTGGTGGGAATGAGGAGAACGTCAGGGTGGAAGGGAGCCCTGGAGATGAGCTTCCAGGCAGAGGAGCAGCTGTGCAGAGGTTCTGAGGTGTGGACACCTGGGCGTGCTGGATGAACGACGCCGTGGAGGGCCTCAATCTGGCCCCATTGCACAGCCCACACCTGGGTAAACTGGGCGGTCACTGGAGAGGGCCTTTCCAATGAGAGGGATTTTTCACGTAACATATTTTGAAAAGATTCTTCTAAACATTCCAAAGGTATTACAGGGGACATTTTCCTCCGTTCCCAGACCCCAGGTCCTCTGCCAGAAACGAGCACGTGACCATGTCTCATGCATCCTTCCTGGAAAGCAGCTGTGCACATGTTATTGTTGTTACATGAAGAAGGAGCACTGAAAAGAAAGAAGCAGAGGAAGAAAATGCTTCTTCTCTTCGGTTTTCCAGAGTGTTGTTATGAAGGGCCGGAGAGAGGGTTTGCAGGGAGGAGACAGAAACCTCAGGGACGGCACAAGGCTCCAGAGCTTCCCTCTCCTCTCATCGTTGTGGAGTCCCTTGCTGCCCAGAGGCTCCTTCACCCCCACTGATGCTCAGCCCCGGGTCAGCCATCTCTGCCTGACTTACAGCCCACTCCTCTCTTCTGCTCAGAGAATCTGAGAGCAGCGCGGCGGCGCCCCCCGTGTGGCCACAGGGCTAAGGATGGTAGCCCTGAGGTCCTACCTCACCTGCTCAGCCAAGACCTCTGGGTCTCCCTGGGCTCCAGGCAGCAGGACAGGGGTCTGAACACAAGAGGGCGCGCCTACCCTAGGTCAGGGTTGGGATCAGCCGGGGTCTGTGTGGTTCTATTCATGTACGCTTTATTGTATTCCATTGATTTATGCCTATTTTATGCCAATATCACACTGTTTGATGTTATTTATTACCCCAGGCTGTGGGGTCTTGGGGCAGAGCTACCATGCAGTCCATATCTGGTCTATTACAAGACCATCTGACTGGAAAGGGGACAGTTTGGGCCTCTGGTCTGCCATGCACCCAGCATAACAATCGTTCTTATTTTGACTGTGGATGGAATATTTAATCCATTCCAGCCAGGCATTTGCATCCCGAGACCCTGTTTCAATGGCTAGAGTTTGCCTCAGGTCTTTTACTTCTACTATCACTACTTTGGTTTTGTTACTGGGAATAGGTGGGGTGATGGTTTGAGGAAGATGTGGTAGAGAGATGGAAGGGGCAATAAAACAGATTTCAAATTTCCCTAGGATCCTTTCCTGAGATGTTGGCCCATATGCCATAAATACGACTTAATGAAAGGGAAGCGTTTTGGGATGTTGCAATAGTAATAGTAAGCTGAATAGGATTACACTGGTTATATGGACAATTAGAAGAGGCATCCCCTTTTGTAAAATGGATATATGGCTTTAAGGACTGGCAAAGACTGGTGGGAGCAGTCCAGCCTGGACATTTGGTGTCCCATAAGACATTAGACCAAGTATAACATAGGGACTCTGTTTTAAGGGGACAAGAGTCCCATTCCTACCAGTTTATACAACTACTATTTTTGGGTTTATCATGATCTTTACAAGAATTTACTATATCTTTCCAATCTAAGTAAGTCCAAGGGGGACAAAGATATTTATCTGAGGCAGTAAGCTGTCTTTGGTCCTGTAAATTTCCACAAGACATGACTGGACAAGCATCAAAGGTAGTAATTTTGGGCAAACTTGATCTAGTTATATTAATGATGAGATGGGGGGTAGTTAAGGGAAAGAAAAGAAGAAAAAGAGATAGATAGATTATGTTTTTCTTTTTATCGTTACTCTGGTGGGAGTCGACGGAATAACAGTCCATGTATCCGGAGAAGGTGACGCCTTCTTGACTGGAGTATAATGGGTCCACCCTTTCTCAGTGGTCTGAACTGCTGTTTCAGTCGTTGTGAGCACCAGATAGGGTCATTCCCAGGTAGGTTCAAGCTTTCCCTCTTTTCACCCTTTGATAAGGACATGTTCTCCGGGTTGATGCTCGTGGGCCAGGAATTCAAGGGGTGGAGTCTGTGCTAGGAGACCTTGAGTCCTGAGGGAAGAAAGAGTGGAAGACAGACCAAATACATAATTTCTAAGGAAACTGATGTTTTGTTTTGTTCGTAGGAAGGTCAGTAGTAGTGTTTAGATAAGGTAATCCATAAAGTATTTCATAAGGCGAAAGGCCAAGATCCCTCTGAGGGGCAGTTTGGATTCTTAGTAAAGCAATGGGATGACATTTTATCCATGGTAGCCGAGTTTCTAAAATTAATTTGGTTAGACGATTCTTTAAAGTTTGATTCATTCTTTCTACTCTCCCTGATGAAGGTGGAGGCCAGGAAGTATGATATTCCCATTTTATCCCTGATACTTGGATTAGTCCTTTAATAATGTGTGCAGTAAAGTGGGTCCCATTTTCTGAATCAATATTCTCTATTATTCCAAACCCGGGTATTCTATGTTCTAACAGGGTTTTGACCACATTGCTGGCTGTTGCACTTGGAAAAGGGATGGCTTCTATCCAGTGGGTGGATCGATGGGTGGGTAAGATGATCTACTATTACCAGTAAATACTTAAGGTGGCCTATTGGGGGCATTTCAGTATAGTCGACTTGGACACTTTGAAATGGCCTTAACCCAGGATTTCTCCCTCTAGGAGGTTGTCTTTTTAGGGTCTGTTTATGAGATTTTCTGCACACTATACAACTTCCCACTATTTGCTTCGTGAGGGTATATATTCCTATGCACCCATAAACCCTAATGACTACATCGCACATGGTTTGAGGACCCCAGTGAGATCCTTGATGAAGCTGTGACGGTATTTCCCTCATAAGAGGTTTGAATAACATTTCCCTTCCATCTGGTAATAACCACTTTCCTTTTGAGTTTCCTCAGCTCCTAATTTTTTTTTAAGTTTTTTTCTGATCTACTTGAGAGAAGATAGGAAGTGCAGTTGGAGATGGAAGACAAGGGGTTAGTCGAAAAATGGGTTCTGCTGGAGAAGAGGCAGCTTACTTAGCTACTTGGTCAGTGAGATTATTTCCCTGGCCTTGAAATGGAGGATTTCCTTGATGTCCTGGGACTTGTACAGCTATTGCTTTTGGTAATTGTAAATTTTCTAGTACTTGTATTACTAGGTCCCTATGGAGTAAATTTGACCTTTGCTGTTAATGAGGCCCCGCTCGGTACAAATTTTTCCAAAAGTATGGACTACTCTAAAGGCATACTTGGAGTCTGTATAGATTGTTCCTTCTTGATTTGCAGGAATTTTAAGGCCTGATTTGTTTTTTGTTTTTTGGTTTTTTTTGAGATGTAGTTTCACTCTGTCGCCCAGGCTGGAGTGCAGTGGCAGCATCTCGGCTCACTGCAAGCTCCACCTCCCAGGTTCACGCCATTCTCCTGCCTCAGCCTCCAGAGTAGCTGGGACTACAGGCGCCCCCACCACCACGCCCGGCTAATTTTTTTCTTTTTTGTTTTTGTATTTTTAGGGAGATGGGGTTTCACCGTGTTAGCCAGGATGGTCTTGATCTCCTGACCTCTTGATCCGCCCACCCCTCCCAAAATGCTGAGATTACAGGCGTGAGCCACTGCGCCGGGCCTAAGGCCTGATATAATGTGAACAACTCACATGTTTGTGCAGACCAGTCATTTGGTAACCTTTCAGACTCTATTTCTGTGACGGTATCTCCATCTATCATTGAATACTCGTTATGCCTCTTTCCTTTGATTACTTGGGAGGAACCATCTACAAACAGGTGTTTCCCAGTCTGAAAGGGTGTTTCATTTAGATCAGGTCTGACTTTTGTTTGATAACGAATTAAATCTAAACATCTGTGTTCTGGGCAAAGCTCAGGGGTCTGTGGGTTGGGGTTTCGTGTTAAGAAAGCAGCTGGATTAATTGAGTCATCAGTGGTTAAGGTTAGATCATCTCTTTCTAACAAGGTGGCTTCATACTTAAAAATTCTTGAATCAGTAAGCCACCTTCCCGCCTTCTGATTGGGAATTGTTCTCACTTGGTGAGGAGAACTAATGATAAGTTTCCCCAAAGGTTAATTTTCTGCTCTCCTCTGTGACCAAGGCTGTTGCTGCCACTGATTGGACACACTCGGGCCATCCATGGGCTACTGGGTCAAGAATTTTTGACAAGAAGGCTATGGGTTGCCAATGGCCTCCATGTGTTTGAGTAAGTACCCCTAAGGCTACTTCATTACCTACATTAGCAAAAAGATGAAAGGGCAATTCTAAAGAGGGTAAGGCTAGAACATGGGCTGTCACTAGTAACTCTTTTAATTTTTTTGTCTGCTGTTTTTCTGGTAAAAACCATATAAGGGGGTCCGATTCATCCTGTGTAAGTTCTTTTATATAGAGGTTTGGTTACTAAAGCATGAGTCTATCCATAAGTGACAATACCCTACTAACCCTAAAAACTTTCTAAGTTCCTTCTTCGTCTCAGGCAGAGGTAAGGATATGATGCCTTCAATCCATTCAAATCCAATTCTCCGTTTGCCCTTACTGATTAAGTGCCCTAAATACTTGACTTCAGGTTCTACAAACCAAAGTTTGCTTTTTTGACACTTGTAATCCCTCCAGTTGTAAATTATTTTAAAAACCTATTGAAAATCCTTCTACTTTTTGTCTATCCTCCCCTGAAATAAGGATATTATCCATGTATTGGAGGAGGCATATATATGGCAGTTTGTAAAACTTTTCTATGATCTGTTCTAGTATTTGACCAAACAAATTTGGAGATTCTGTAAATCCCTGGGTCAAAACTGTCAATCGATACTGTTATTTTCTTTCTTTTTTTTTTTTTTTTTTTTTTTTTTGAGACGGAGTCTCCCTCTGTCGCCCAGGCTAGAGTGCAGTGGCCGGATCTCAGCTCACTGCAAGCTCCCCTCCCAGGTTCACGCCATTCTCCTGCCTCAGCCTCCTGAGTAGCTGGGACTACAGGCGCCTGCCACCGCGCCCAGCTAATTTTTTGTATTTTTAGTAGAGACGAGGTTTCACCGTGGTCGCGATCTCCTGACCTTGTGATCCGCCCGCCTCGGCATCCCAAAATGCTGGGATTACAGGCGTGAGCCACCGCGCCCGGTCAATACTGTTATTTTCTACTGGAGTGAAGGTCCTCCCATTCAAAGGCAAGCAGGTCTCGGCTATCTTCTGCTAGTGGGCAAGCCCAGAAGGCATCCTTTAGATCTATTACTGTGAACCACTCATGGTTGTATGGAATTTTGCTAACAATAGTATAAGGATTAGGAACAACAGGGTGAGTTGTTTGAACTGTTTGGTTAATAGATCGAAGATCTTGCACTAGCGGATATGACCCATCTTGCTTTTTCACAGGCAGTATCGGAGTGTTATAGGGAGACATACAGGGTTCAATGAGTCTCTCACGAGGCTTTCTATTATGGGCTTTAAATTGATCTTAGCTTCTAAGGGAATTGGATATTGTTTTCTTTTTACCTCTTCCCCTGGGTTTTTCAATTTAACTTGGATTGGGGAAATTCGTATTTTCTTCGATTTCCTTCCTTTGACCCTACATCTGGATGGATGTGTCCCTCATTTAGAGTAGCGAGCAAATTTAGGGAGGGGAGGAGTTTTCCTTGATTAACATAAAGGCCTAGGTTTAATTTTAGCATTAAATCTCTTCCTGGTAGGTTTGTTCCTGCCTCCAGGATTAACAGAAGTTTAATATTTACTGAGCCATTCTGATATTTAATTTTTGTTTCTTCTAAGACTTTTGCTTTAAACCCCTCCCCTTTTGCTCCCAAAATAAAAAGTTCTTCTTGTGACCAAGTTATACCAGGGGGAAGATAACAAACTGAGGAATGAGCACCTCCTGAGTCAATTAAAAAGGTGATATTCTCAGGTTTGGGTCCCACCTCTACATTTATCAGGGGCTCTTGGTGGGACTCGAGGTAAAAAGAGTAGAGCCCCTGGCCCCCCATTCCTCCTCAAAGATCGTAAGTGGGGTGATTTCTTTTTCTTTTTTCCATTCAGGGCATTCTCTTATAAAGTGACCTTCCCACACTTGAAGCATTTCTTTTGCCCTATTCCTTTTTTTATTCCTTTGTTCCCTGGTTTGATTCCTTTGCCTCTGTTCTAGGGTCTGGCAGTCGGGTACCTAAAAGATTTACCAGCGACATTTGTTCGAGCTGCCTGTTGGGGAGTTCCTTGCTGTAAGGACAGCAGAATCTTTGCTTTGTGCTTTTGCTTTTCTTCATCCCTTCGTACATACACCATTCGGGCCTCCCTTAAGAGTTCCCCTATGGGATGGTCCTTCCAATTTTCTATCTTTGTAATTTCTTGGTAATGTCTGGCCAGCTATTTGTGATAAAGTGAAGCTTTAACATTCCTTGTCCAATTGGGTCTCCTCCATCCAAACCAGCATATTTTTCTTCTTCTTTTTTTTTTTTTTTTTTTTGAGACAGAGTCTCATTCTGCTTTCCAGGCTGGAGATGCAGTGGTGTGATCTCAGCTCACTGCAAGCTCCGCCTCCTAGGTTCACACCATTCTCCTGCCTCAGCCTCCCGAGTAGCTGGGACTACAGGCACCCGCCACCATGCCCGGCTAATTGTTTGTGTTTTTTTTTAGTAGAGACGGGATTTCTCCATATTAGCCAGGATGGTCTCGATCTCCTGACCTCGTGATCCACCCGCCTTGACCTCTCAAAGTGCTGGGATTACAGGCGTGAGCCACCATACCCAGCCTCCTCATTTGTTCCTTAAGCCTATTAAAACATCCCATAGGTCCCTCATCCTTTTCTTGTTGTATATTAAAAGCTTTGGTCATATTCTGGCTGCGGGGTACCGATTCTCTAATTCCTTTTATTATCATTTATTGCAGGTCTCTCATATTCCTCCTTTGAGCTATGTTGTTATTATCCCACTGGGGATCTTGAGCAGGAAATTTCTGTTTGGCTGCGGGGACGTTTTGACCGGGAGGATGCTCAAGCTCCCAAATGGTCATAGCGGCCCTATGCATCCTGCTCCTTTCTTTCCCTGAAAAAAGGATGCCTATGATGGACATTAACTCAGCCCCAGTATACAACTGGGGTCCTAAAAATTGATCAATTTGATCTTCCACTCCATAGGGATTGTCTACGAGTGGCTTGAGTTCCCTCTTCAAGCTCCAGACTCCTAAACTGGTCAGGGAAGCTTTTACAAAGCCAATGTCCCCACCTCCTAGAGGCATTTCCCTCAATGGGAAGAGGTTTGTAGGGGTTCAGACCCCTAGAGGAAGGGGAAAAGGGAAGTTTTGAATATCCTTTTTACATTGTTCTGACTCACATTGAAGTCTTCCTGAAGGAGGGCATTCAAGCTGGGGATGACCTCAAGAATCAGGGCTATAACGAGGGAAAAAAATCTGAGTAGGGGAAAGGTCTGGGACTGTTATATCTACTGGAGGGAGATGTGGGGGATGTTGGTCTACTGGTGGGGGAAAGAAGATTTGGTGGGGGAAGATGGTCTAAGGCATCCCACGTGTTGATGGGGTTTTTGGAGTAATGGGTATTAATTTAATAAGAAGTAGTTTCTGGCTTGTCTCCTTTAGTTTTCAGATGACAAAGGAGGATGGGCCCTTGCCACCAACACAGAACATAATGTATTTCCTCCTGGGAAACAGGACTCTTATCATTTACATATTCTATTAAAAGCTGGCAAGTCCAATCCTCATTTGACCTGAATTTTGGCCAGAAAACTGAAGGCTTTAGAATAGGTTCCTTGGTCCAAACAAAACAATAATACTTTGTCATCTGCTGCTTTTTCTTATGTTTAGTCCTCTTGTATCCTTCCAGTATTTTAACATGAGTCCTAAAGGACTATCAGAAGTGATTTCACTGTCTATCTTTACCTTTTTACCTTCTATCTTACTCAGGGTATTTCCCATGTTGAATACTGGTTAGGCTCAGTTCCTTGAACTAGAGATTTCTCACCTATCCTTCCCTGGAGGTTTAACCCCTACCCTAGAGGTTACTTGCACTCTTCTCCTTTTGCTTTGTCCACTGTGACTGCTTTCCCAGAGGAAATTAGGCTCCCCTTAGCATCAGCGGGACTGTATAAACCCCAACATCTGGATCCCTACCAGAGGGCCATCATAAGACGTATGAGTTGACCACAGGAACTACAGATTGGACTCACTCACTCTGCACAGAAGTAGTGCTTGTTACCTTTCATGCCCTTTAACCTCCAGAATGTCACTGCCACAAAGAAAATTCTGTTGCCCTTGTGACTTTTTTTTTTTTTTTACCTTGCTCTGTGCACAGATATACCTGGTCATCGCGGTACTTGCAGGCCTTCTCCTTCCACATTGCTGAGAGCCTGGATTTATTCGTCTTGATGGGTAGTCTCAATCTCCCATCCCTGGGGCCACTGCAGTGGGGCAGTGGGGTGTGCCTCCCCTAGATGGGGTGACCAAAGACCCCTTCCCAAAGGAGAATGGGGATCCTGGATGAGCCCCCAGAAAATTGTTAGAAATAAAGCTCGGAGTCACATAGAAAATGAACACTTGAACAAAGGATTTCTCAGCAAGGCAATTTTTACGTCTGCAGAAAGATGCTACCCGTAAGCCTGATTGCCACGAGAGCACCCAGAACAAAGGAAAGCAGGGGTTTTTTTTTCCTAATGCAAGTTGTTTCTACTATTGTGTCCTGTCTCCATTGGCTGGAACTGGACCACACAATCTAAACTGTTCCCAGTTGGCTAAAAACTTAAACTTTCCCAAATAAGGTAAAGGCACAATGGGGAACAAAGGAAAGGAGGGGGTCACTTATGGGAAACCAGGAAGACAATAATATTTCCAAATAAGGAAAGAGCATAGGCTGCAAGCTGGGACACTTCTGTGCATGTCCAGGCAGATCCAGGCAGACTAGAGAACAAAGGAGTTAAACCTTGGTTGAAGTACAAGAACATAAAATGTGTTTATTTCCTTACTGTATGTAACAACTACTTGAGGGCACAGTAAGGAGTCATTAGTAAAATAGAAGATTTGTTAGTATGAAGAGCAAGGGAAACTTAAAGGAAGATTTTAAGAGGAACTATCTTCTTAACACTTATCATTCTAAACCAAAAAGGAAAACTTTGAAGAGGAACTTTTATTCTTAACAAATTTTCTCTCTTTTTTTTCCAGGTTTGTTTAGCTAGTGGTTTATCAATTTTGTTTATGCTTTTGAAGAACAAACGTTTCACTTTGTTGATCATTTACATGGTTTTTAAAAGTTTTTATTTAGTTCTACTATGATCTTTATTATTTCTTTTCTGCTAAATTTGGATGAGTTTTTTTCTTGCTTTTCTAGTTCCTTGAGGTTCATTGTTATATTGTTAATTTGCAATGTTTCTGTAATGTTTCTACTTTTCTTAGGTGGGTATTTATTGCTATAAACCTCCCTTTTAGCCCTGTCTGACTATATCCCACAGGTTTTGGTATGTTGTATTTCCATTTTCATTTGTTTCAAGAAACTTTTTGATTTACATCTTAATATCTCTGTTTACTCAATGGTAATTCAGGAGCATGTTGTTTAATTTCCATGTATCGGTCTAGTTGCCAACATTTCTCATGGTGTATAATTCTAGTTTTATTCCATTGTGGCCAGAGAAGATACTTAATATGATTTCAATTTTTGAAAATGTGTTGAGACTTGTTTTGTGACTTAACATAGGCTCTCTCCCCGAAAATGATCCATGTGTTCCTGAAAAGAGTGTATATTCTGTACTGTTAGACAGAATGCTGTGTAAATATCTGTTAGCTTTATTTGGTGTAAAATTCAGTTTAAATCCACTATTTCTTTCTTCATTTTCTATGTAGATGATCTGTCTCATGCTGAGGTTGGGATGTTGAAACTCCCCTCTCTTATTGTATTGGAGTCTATCTCTCTTGTTAGATGTAGTAATACTTGTTTTATGAATCTAGGTGCTCCAGTGTTTAGTGCATGTATATTTAGAATTGTTCTATTCTCTTCTTGGATGGATCTCTTTATGATTATGTGGGATGGTCTTCCTTATCTTTAAAAAAAATTGTTCTTTACTTACAGTTTATTTTATCTGCTGTAAGTATAGCTACTCCTGCTCACTTTTGGTTTCCATTTGCATAGATAACTTCTTGCCGTTCTTTTATCTTCTGTCTCTATGAATTGTGGCAAGGTGGTGTTACCGGTGAGTTTTTTTGTAAGCAGAATATAGTTAGATCATGTTTTCTACCCATTCAGTCATTCTGAATCTTACAAGTGGAGAATTTAATCTGTTTACATTCCAGATTTTTATCAATATGTGAGGCTTTCTGCCGAGACCAGCTCAGTCGGGGAGACCCTAATCCAGTGGCGCTAGAGGAATTAAAGACACACACACAGAAATATAGAGGTGTGAAGTGGGAAATCAGGGGTCTTGCAGCCTTCAGAGCAGACAGCCTCAAACAGAGATTTACCCACATATTTATTAACTCAAGCCAGTGATAAGCATTGTTTCTATAGATTATAGATTAACTAAAAGTATTCCTTATGGGAAACAAAGGGATGGGCCAAAATAAAGGGATGCGTTTGGCTAGTTATGTGCAGCAGGGGCATGTCCTTAAGGCACAGATTGCTCATGCTATTGTTTGTGGTTTAAGAACGACTTTAAGCAGTTTTCCACCCTGGGTGGACCAGGTGTTCCTTGCCCTCATTCCATTAAACCCACAACCTTCCACTATGGGCATCATGGCTATCATGAACATGTCACAGTGCTGCGAGATTTTGTTTATGGCCAGTTTTGGGGCCAGTTTATGGCCAGATTTTGGGGGTCCTGTTCCCAACAGCTTTGTTTCTGTCCCATTGTTGTTTTCTTGTTGTTTTATATGTCCTTTGTTACTGTCTTTTTATCTTATTGCTTGTCATTATGGTTTGGTGGATTTCTGTAGTAGGACCTTTTGAGACCTTTCTTTTTCTCTTTCATGTGATTACTTTACCAGTGAGTTTTATGCTTGTGTATGTTTTCATGGTGATAATGTTGAAATGTTGAAAATGTTGTCCTTTCAATTCCAAGTTTAGGACTTTCTCCAGCATTTCCTATAGGCCCTGTGTAGTAGTAATTAAGCTTTTCAGCATTTGCTTGTCTTGGAAAGATAATTTCTTTTTCAATTATGAAGAATAATTATGCTTGGTTTATTACTCTCGGCTTGGCAGTTCTTTTCTTTCAGGACTTTGATTATACTATCCTATTTTCTTCTGGCCTGTAAGATTTCTGCTAAGAAATTTGCTGTTAGAACTGAGCATGGTGGCTCACACCTGTAATACCAGCACTTTGGGAGGCTGAGGTGGGCGGATCATGAGGTCAAGAGTTCGAGACCATCCTGGTCAACATGGTGAAATCCCATCTCTACTAAAAATACACACACACACAAAATTAGCTGGGTGTGGTGGCATGTGCCTGTCATCCCAGCTACTTGGGAGGCTGAGGCAGGCGAATCAACTGAGCCCAGCAGGCAGAGGTTACAGTGAACTGAGATTGCGCCACTGCACTCCAGCCTGGCAACTTAGCAAGACTCTGTCTCAAAGAAAAAAAAAAAAAAAAAAAAAAGAAAGAAAGAAAGAAAGAGAAGAAACAAGAAAAAAAAATCTGCTGTTAGTCTAATGGGGTTTCTTTTATAGGTAACTAAATGCTTTTATCTTGCTATTTTTAGGATTCGCATTTTACCTTAGACTATAGAAAGTCTGATTACATGCCATGGAGAAGAGCTTTTTGCATTGTATTTTTCTCAGAATTGTTGAACATTTTGTATCTGAATGTCTAAATCACTGGCTAAAGTTCGTAATTATTAATCTATTCTTTAATTAAATAGGTTTTCTAATCTATTCTTTGCCTCTTTTCTCTTGAGGATACCAATAATTTGAATATTTGGTTGTTTATATTGAACCAAATGTCACAAAGGCTTTGCTCATTTATTTTTTTGTGTGTTTTTGTCTTATTGAATTATTTCACAATGTACATCTTCAAGTTTTGGGTTCTTCCTTCTGCCTGAATAGAATTCAGCTCCTATTGTTGAAGCTTTCAAATGTATTTGAAATTTCATGTCATGTATTCTTCAATTCCAGAATTTCTGTTTTTTTTAATCTATATCTTTTGTAAACTTCTTATTCATATCCTGAATTATTTTTATGTTTTCTTTGTATTTTTTTTTTTCAGAATTCTTTTGTATCTCACTGAAATTCTGTAAATAAATGTTTTGAATCCTTTATCTGGAATCTTGAAAATTTCTTTTTGATTAAGATCTATTGTGTTCCTTTGGTTTTTTTTTTTTACTTCTTTTTTGCTTTTTCATGTTTCTGTGTCCTAACATTAACATTTTTGCATCTGATATAACAGCCAGTTCTTCCTATTTTTGAATTTTGTTTCATAGTGGAGAACTTCTTCCTGAAGATAAGTCTATGGTGTTGGTTGTGTGGGGTACTTTGGATTTGATTCTGGGTGTAGTACACAGTAGAGTACTATGGTCTCTGTATAACTTCTTTGGCTGTAGCAGTGTTAATGGTATCTGTGATTTCTTCTGTGCATTAGGGTGTGGTTATTAGTGAGACTGTGGTGAAGATGTGCTGGGGGCCTGGGATGCCACATGAGACAGTCTTCAGGCTCCAGTGGTGGCAGTGGTGTGCTGAGTGTTCCTATCTTTGTGCCCCAAGGTGGTGTATACTGGCATTTGTGTTGGTGGTTACTGGTGGGCTGATTCCTGGGCCTCCAGGTGGCTTGCTTGGATGCCAGTAGTGGCAGTGGTTGACTGGGTGGGTGGGTGGGGTCTTTGGCTCCTGGGCAGCTAGCTTGGCAGTGGTGATGGTGGGCTGATTCTCTGGGTCCCAAGCAGTGTGCATTGTTAGCGGCAGCTGTGATAGGCTGGGTGGGATGCCCATAGGTGGTGTTTGCAGGTAGGTGACAGCTAAGGTGATTGCACCCAACCTCAGGTACCCAGGAGGAGTGCGCAGGTGCCCAAAGTGGTGGATTGGGTTGAGGAATTCCCAGGCCCTGGGCTGTGTTCTCTGTCTCAGTGGGAGGGGTCAATGAAGCTGTCTCTTCATCATTAAATGCTGTGCCAACTAGTCCCTTAATTTTGTTTTTGCCTAGAGGACTGAAACATTTATTATAGTTTAGATCTGCTGGTTATTTTTTCACTCCCTATATGTCTAAAATCCCTTCATTTGTTTGTTTGTTTGTTTTATTTTGAGACAGAGTCTCACTCTGTTGCCCAGGCTGGAGTGCAATGGTGTGATCTTGGCTCTCTGCAACCTCCACCTCCCATGTTCAAGTGATTCTCCTGCCTCAGCCTCCTGAGTAGCTGGAATTACAGGTGCATGCCACCATGCCTAGCTAATTTTTGTATTTTTAGTAGAGACGAGGTTTCACCACATTGGTCAGGCTGGTCTTGAACTCCTGAGTTCGTGATCTGCCCACCTCGGTCTCCCAAAGTGTTGGGATGACAGGCATGAGCCACCGCACCTGGCCTAAAATCCCTTTATTTTTTGATAGATATATTCAAGGTGTGTTAGCTTAATTTAATCATACACACCGTATACATATATCAATACATCAGACAATATCTCACAAATGTATTATACTTTGTCAATTAAAATTATACATATATATTTGAAAAAGGTATTTTTTTCTGGGAATAGAATCTAGTTTCACAGCATTTTCCTTTTAGGATCTAAAGATGTTGCTCATCTGTCTCCTCATTTGCATTGTTTCCAATGAAATAACTGCTGTCATCTTTATTATTACTCTTATTTTTTCACTTTCTGCTTTTTCAATTTTCTCTTCTTCTGTGGTTTTCAACGAATACATGTTTTTTGGGGTTTTTTTACCCAGAATTATAGAGTGAACTTGAGAAACAATCTATAGGGAGAACTTTTTGACTATTGGTTGTAAATTTTTAGGAACATTTGTTTGCTACTTGTTTTATTAGGTCACAGGCTAATTTCCTCAGAGTATTCTTATATGGAAGAATATCATAATTCATTTTTTTGGTCCTCCCTAAAACCAAAAAAACCCTAAAAGAAAACCTAGACGATACCATTCAGGCCATAGGCATGGGCAAGGACTTCATGGCTAAAACACCAAAAGCAATGACAACAAAAGCCAAAATAGACAAATGGGATCTAATTAAACTAAAGAGCTTCTGCACTGCAGAAGAAACTACCATCAGAGTGAACAGGCAACCTACAGAATGGGAGAAAATTTTTACAATCTACTCATCTGACAAAGGACTAATATCCAGAATCTACAAAGAACTTAAACAAATTTACAAGAAAAAATCAAACAAAAAGTGAGCAAAGGATATGAACAGACACTTCTCAAAAGAAAACATTTATGTAGCAAACAGACACATGAAAAAATGCTCATCATCACTGGCCATCAGAGAAATGCAAATCAAAACCACAATGAGATACCATCTCACACCAGTTAGAATGGCGATCATTAAAAAGTCAGGAAGCAACAGGTGCTGGAGAGGATGTGGAGAAATAGGAACACTTTTACACTGTTGGTGGGACTGTAAACTAGTTCAACCATTGTGGAAGACAGTGTGGCGATTCCTCAAGGATCTAGAACTAGAAATACCATTTGACACAGTGATCCCATTACTGGGTATATATACCCAAAGGATTATAAATCATGCTGCTATAAAGACACATGCACATGTATGTTTATTGGCAGTATTCACAATAGCAATGACTTGGAAGCAACCCTAAATGTCCTTTGTAGGGACATGGATGAAGCTGGAAACCATCATTCTGAGCAAACTATCACAAGGACAGAAAACCAAACACTGCATGTTCTCACTCATAGGTGGGAATTGAACAATGAGAACACTTGGACACAGAGTGGGGAACATCACACACCAGGGCCTATCATGAGGTGGGGGCAGTGGGGAGGGATAGCATTAGGAGATATACCTAATGTAAATGACGAGTTAACGGGTGCAGCAAACCAACATGGCACATGTATACATATGTAACAAACCTGCACCTTGTGCACATGTACCCTAGAACTTAAAGTATAATAATAATAAAAAAATATTGGTCATCTTGGCTAAAGCATGGTGCCTAGAGAGGTGGTCAAGCATTATTCTGGATGATTTGTGAGGATGTTTGTTGGATGAGATTAACATATAAATAGCTAGACTTTGAATAAAGTAGATTGATGTCTATCATGTGGGTGGGCTTCATTCAATTCATTGAAGGTGTAAATTAAAGAAAACACTGACCTTCCTCGAGCAAGATGGAACTCTGCAGCAGACAGCGCTGGGATTTGAACTGCAGTATCAGTCAACTGACCCACAAACAGCTGGTTGGTTTGTGTACAGCATTTGCAAGATGAATGGACAACATCCTGTTTGGAAGTCCACCTCTTTTATCACAGAAGGTAAAAACAGAAGAGCTCTTGTGGACTTAATTGCATGGTGTTTTCTTAGCAGTGGTGGAAGAATTGAACAATGATAAAGCTCCTATGTTTTAGTTTTTACTGACTTACAGGGAGTGACTAATGGCCTGGCTGTATAATTAATCAGGAGAGCAATGGGAAAGTTACCTATGAAAAGAATGCCCATATGAGGCAAGTCCTATGGAAATCACTATGGTAATTTGAGGGGTTCATTAATGTAAGATCTGTTGATTCCTGATATAGATTGGATGTTGTTCTTGTGCAGATCTCATGTCGAGATGTGATCCCAGCATTATAGGTGGGGCCTGGAGGGAGGGAGGTGGTTGGATCATGAGGTCAGTTTCTCATGAATCATTTAGCACCGTCCCCTCAGTGCTGTTCAGGGCCCCTCAGAATAACTCCCTTCCAGGTTTGGAAGGTGATTGAAATCAACAAGAATTTATCTCCAAGTGTTTGCCAGGTGCACCTGAAATTCCAGCTATGAGAGTGGCTGAGGCAGAAGGATATCTTGAGTCCAGGAGTTAGATTTTAGCCTGAGCAACATTTGAGGCCAGCCAGGGAAACATATCAAGACCACATCTCAAAAGCAACAACAAAAAAAATCCACGTTTGCTTGTGGTGATCACCTGAGTCCTGTGAAATAAGTAGACATTGGGGCCTTAGCAATGCAGAGATAGGTGGAATCAAGACATATTCCTCTTGCATTCCACACATCACAGGCACAAAATACACATAAGAAGTGCTTTCCTTAACAAAAACAAAAAAAAAAAAAGAGAGAGATAGCATATGGCTATGTAGCAGATTCTTTTATGGGAAGGCCTTGAAAATACATAGCTGGCAAGTTAGACTGATACCATTAGCCCCAGGAAGCAGCAAATGGGTCTTGACAGGAATAGATCCTCACCCTGGAGTGGGCTTTGTTCAGCTGGTGGTAGGTGTGTTACCAAACTAAACTGGGGTCCACTCACCTGGGGCAGTAAAAGCAAACATCCACACTGAGACTGTAGTGGGAGAAAGGAGGGCATTTATGTGCAGGGCGCCAAACAAGGAGAATCGGGCAGCTCACGCTTAAGACCCAACCTTTTTGATGGCTCACAAGCAAGGATTTTTAAAGGCAGGGGCAAATTTCAGGAAAGCAGAGTTACAGGCAACATCATAAATCAATGCATAGAAGTGATACACTGCTTCGGCCTTAAAAGGTGGAAAATCCTGATGAGGGAGCTTACAGGTCTTAGGTAGATTTAAAGATTCTCTGATTTGTGATAGATAAGGAAGCAAAGCTTCCTTACACAGCTTCCTTACACAGTTGGGGGGAGTAGAGAGGAATGTTCAGGCCTGGCCTGTGGCCTTGACTCTCTCCAGTCCCCTCAGGAAGAAATTTAGAACAAAGAACGGTGGTCAGAGTTCAGTCCTCAGTTTCCCCTTTATAAGGTCTCCCTGTCAGTGGATCTATTAGGTGGGAATCTATGTTTCTGAAAAACAACTCAGGGACATATGTTAAGATGTTATTTTTAGTTTCTGTAGAGAATCAAAGATGTTGTGACTCTAACTTCCTTGGCTATTGTTTTAAGCTATCATTACCTTCTTGTTTATAAGGTCACTCACTTACTTTTTAGGGCTGGCTAGGTGCCTGGAATTTCTCTTGAAGGAACTGAAGGTTTTTCTTTATTTCCAGGTTGGGAGGCCCTGGCAGGCTTCTAAGAGAGGTCCCTGCTTTATCTCAGATGCAAATGCTCGGAGTGCTACAAAGAACTTGAATGGGAGGTACTGCAACCATGTGGACCACTGAGTCACATTTCTTTACACCGGAAAATGCACCTGCTCAAAATGTCCAACAATGGTCAGAGAGACATCCTCCTCAAAGGAAGAGTTCCATAGAGAATTACAATAGCCAATTGAAACATTGGGTGTATAAAGCAAGAGTGGGGAAACAAGCACGAAGGGTGGGCTTATACACCTTCATGAGTGTGCTCACACTTGACATGAGAGTATCCTCTCTTTTCCTGGTGGATCAGGGGAAGGTGCTGGTGTGATCTACATATATTCCTTCCCATGGTGGGAGGACACTGGAATAATGACTGTAATTCACCTCAACTTGCTTTTCTCATACCTGATGCAGTGGTCCCAGGACTAAGGATGCAAATAGAGTCCAGAAACAGGAATTATTCCTAAGCAATAAACTGTAAAAATATTTTATGTCCTTTATGTAATAATTCCTAGGGGCCTGTAGAAGAAGGTTGTGCCTTCACTGCATCTGGCAAAGTTGGGGCTAACACTGAATGCAGCTGTATTGCCTGGGATCAGATAGCCACCCAGTTCTCTACCTGCATAACCCTACCCTCTATGAACTGGAATGGATGATGCGAGACACTTGCTAGAACAGTATTGGTCCCTGCAGTCTAAGCCAGCACAGCAGCAGAACCTAGTGTTCCTTCCAAAATTATAAATGTTTAGTATAAATGAAGAGAAGGAGAAATAGTAGCTGAGGGTAAATGAATGAACACATGGGTTATGTAATGAGGAAAATCCAATGTTACATGAACTACTCGAAAGAGGTGTAAGCAAGAGATGATATTGTCTCTTAGCTCGATTTCACCAGATGCCTGAAAGGGTGCAGCCATATGTTGCTGAGACTATTCCTATTTTTGGACTGCACTGGGATAATTGTTAATGACCAAAGAGGATTCTGGTAATGTGCCAGGATCTTTTCACTGTTATGATTCTTCTGGTATAGGAGATCTGTGATTGGCCAGGCACAGTGGCTCATGCTTGTAATTCCATCAGTTTGGGAGGCAATGGTAGGAACATTGTTTAAGGCCAGGAGTTTGAGACCAGCCTGGCAAAATAGTGAGACCCATTCCTACAAAATATTTAAAAATTAGTTGGGCATGGTGGTGTGCACCTGTAATGCTATCTACTTAGGAGGCCGAGGCAGAAGGATCACTTGAGTCCAGGAATTTGAGGTTACAGTGAGCTATGATTGTGCCACTGCATTCTACCCTGGGCAACAGAGCAAGAGATTATCTCTAAAATAAAATAATAAATATTATAAAAAGAGATAATGTGGTCAAAACCAGGGTGTGATCTGTGGTCCAATAAAAATATTTGGTCTTTGTCCCTGTTTCCTGACAACCATGTTCTAAAACATTTGCAATCTCCTCAGTGATAAACATGACTTCAATATGGCAATGAGATGACTGTGGGGTGAGGGGCTCCTAGATAGCTTCAGAATGGGGGCTGGTTGCCAGAAACACGAAGCTGTGATTAGAGGATTGGAACTTTTAGCCCCATCCCTAAAGTCTGGGAAGGAAAGAGAGGCTTGAGGTTGAGTTCAGTCACACAATGGCCGGTGATTTAATTAATCTTGCCTACACAATGAAATTTACATAGAAACCTCTAGAGATTGGGTTTCGGAGAGCTTCCCAATTGGTGAGCACATCCATGTGTCCACGTGCTGGGAAGGTGGTGAACTCCATCTCCATGGGGACAGAGGCTCCTGTGCTCAGAGCCCTTCCAGACCTCACCCTGTGCACCTCTTCATCTGGCTGCTCATTTGTATCCTTTATAACTGCTATGGTTTGAATGTTTCCCCAAAAAAGCATCTGTTGGATATTTCATCCCGAATGCAACATTTTTAAGAAATGGGACCTTTGAGAGGTGATTGGACCATCAGAGCTCTGCCTTCATTAATGGATTAAGGCTCATCATAAAAGGACCTGAGGCTGTGAGTTTGACCTCCTTTTCCCCCTACCTCTCACCCTCTCTTGCCCTTTTGTTTTCTACCAGATACAGTCTCTTGATCTGGGAATTCCCATCCTCCACACCATGAATGAAACAAATTTCTGTTTGTTATAAGTTATCCAGTCTCAGGTGTTCTGCTATAGTGGCATAATTTAAACCAGGGGTCCCTAACCCCCGGGCTGCGGACTGGTACAAGTTTCTGGCCTGGTAGGAACCAGACCGCACAGCAGGAGGTGATCGGTGGGCGAGAGAGCATGAGCATGACCACCAGAGTTCCGCCTCCTGTCAGATCAGTGGCGGAATTAGATTCTCATAGAAGCACGAACCCTATTGTGAGCTCTGCATGCGAGAGATCTAGGTTGCATGCTCCTTATGAAACACTAATGCCTGATCATCTGAGGTGCAACAGTTTCATCCAAAACCATTTCCCTCTGCCTTCCGCCACCTCCACTGGTCCATGGAAAAACTGTCTTCCATGAAACCGGTCCCGGGTGCCAAAAAGGTGGGGATTTAAGCTATAACAATAAAAAAACTGCAATACTGAGTGTGAAAGGAAAATAAAATTTCAGGACTCCAAATTCACTATACCAAAGGGAAAAGTTAAGTTTGGAGACTGAGTGATGGAAAAACTGCCTTTCTTTTGTTCCTAAACAAATAACTGCAAAGATAGAAGACCCCATATCTCCCCAGGTGGCCTCCCTCACAAACTGCTCACAAGATAATTCCTTGTGGGCCCCAACATCTTTACTCTAAAATGGAGTTTTGTTGAATTTCCCCCAACAATGTAAATTAACAGCTTATCTTCACAGGTACAAGACAAAGACAAGACTAGACATCATCCCTTCACCACCCGGTGACTTTTCTACCCAACGTTTACTTTATCTTATGTAAAATGCAGATTTACTGAGCACGAGATGAATGCATAGTTGACTGTTTTTTTCCTCTCCTGGCTGCTCTTTCCCCTATAAATATTATTGAAGTCCTCAAAACCCTGTTAGGAAAAAGCACGGGCCACAGATGCTACAATGATTTGTGTCTCTGTTTCCAAGGTGCATCTTCAGCTCGGCAAAATAAACTTCTAAACTGACTGAGACCTGTCTCAGAGGCGTTTTTTTTTTTTTTTTTTTTTTTTGGTTTACATGACTATAGCAACTTCCTGAGTTCTTTGAGTTAGTTAAAGAATTCTCAAACCTTGGGAGGTGAGAGACCCCTGACTTTGCAGCCATGATAGACAGAAGTGCAGGTAACCTGGGACCCGATACTTGTGACTTGCATCTGAAGTGAGGACAGACTTGTGGGACTGAGCCCTTACACCTGTGGAGCCCGAGGTGAACTCCAGGTAGTTAGTGTCAGAATGGAGTCGAACTCTAGGACTCTCAGCTGCTGTTGGAGAATCAGAAAGTTATTTGGTTGGAGGAAAACCCCATCACCATCCCACAGAGAGAAACTTAGAGTAAGAGTAAGCAAGTACACCTCTATCTTTTTGGTCCCAGAGGAAAAGATAAACAAAATGTAAGCATTTATTTCATGTCCCTAATCTACTAAACACAGGTTACTACCAGCTGTTCATTGTCCAGACGTGGAGTGGCCCTACCTCTAACCTAGAAGTTAGGATTTTTTAGGCCTTTGAGGGTGTCACATAAAAACTAATAAATGTTAGAGATTCTCTCCCCAGAAATATTTCCACACACAAGAAAATATAAATATTAATATAAAACATTGGTGTGGACCCAGATCCTCTGAGATCTTACAAACCTGGGTGTTTTAATCCTAGTAAGAGACAATGCCGAGGGAAGCTGTTTGAATAATCATTTCACTATTACGCAATGCCACTCCAATAATCTAGAGTATAAACTGGGATAGACCAAAACTTGATATAATAACCTATCCTCAAGGGAATGGGTAGAAATATGTTATTTATTAGTCACTGGTTCATTCAGACACTCTGCGTGCCTACCAGGTACCAGATAAAGTTCTCGTCCTGGATCACTGCTCCAAGAATTAAAATTTGTCACTTTTCCCCACTCCTTACACTCCAGCACTCGAACCCTCTTACTACACCAGAATTCCACACTGTCAATGAAAAGAGTCAAACTCGGTAACATATTTGGAGAGATTTATTGTGAGCCAAAAGTGAGTGACCACAGCCCATGACACAGTCCTCAGAAGACCCTGAGAACATGTGCTCAACGTGGTTGTGGCACAGGTTGGTTTTATACATTTTAGGAGGATATGAGACATCAATCAAATACATTTAAGCTATACATTGTTTCGATTCAGAAAGTTGGAATAATTTGTAGCAAGCAAGGGTTGCAGGGTAGTGCTTCTGCGTTATAAGTAGATTTTTAATTTTTCTGATTGGCAACTGGTTGAGTTACTATCAATAGAAAGGAACGTCTGGGTTATGATAAGAGGTTGTGGAGTCCAAAATTTTCTCATGCAGATGACGCCTCCAGGTGCCAGGCTTCAGAGAGAATAGATTGTAAATGTTTCTGATCAGATTGAAGGTCTGTGTTGGTGGTAAATGCTGTTCAGCTTTTCCTGAATTCCAAAAGGGAAGAGGCATAATGAGGCATGTTCAACACCTGCTTCCCATGTGGCTTCAGCCAGTCTTTCAGGTTAACTTTTGAGCACCCTGGCTGAGGGTGTCAATTAAAAGATGGTTAGGAGGGGGTGGCTTTGATGTTTATTTTTGGTTTACAACATGCAAAATGTTGAGAGGAGACAGACACCACCTCCCTCCCTGGATGAGGACAACACTCCAGTCACCCCTGCAGTTGATCATGGACATGAGTCTTAAGCTCCACCAGTCCGATGACCACCTGCTGAAGAGGTGTCATTGTCTCAGGTAAATACTAAGGGTTTGTCATCTCATGCCAAGAAGATTAAGGACACTGACACACGAGGAGTGAGTTTAGGAGCAAAGGGTTGAATAGGCAAAAGAAAGACAAAGGGGAACAGCTCTCTTCTTGTGAGAGAGAGGGGCACCCAAAAGGGAATTCTGGCCTGGAATGGGAGTGCATCGGATTTTACAGGCAGGCTTGAGGAGATGGTGTCTGATTTATGTAGGGCCCACAGGTTGGTTGGACCAGGTGTGATATTTACATAGTGCAAGTGGAAGGCTGTTCACCCCACCCTCATCCTATTATGCAAATGGGCTTTCCACTTGGCCGGCGCCATGTTGTCTGCTCCTTACTGTAACGAAGGAGCCTGGCAAAGAGAAGGGAAGATGGAGTCGCCATTGTGAACATGCCCAGTCCCAGGTGTCCGATTCCTATTGGCACAGCTGCCGGCATTCACCCGTGCAAGCTTCCAGCTTACTTGTCTATGTCTGAAGCTTGATATTACAGGCTGCTCCTTGTTAGAAAAGAAAATAATTTGGAGCCTGCTTTTCATTAAAAGCCTTCCGTACCCTCACTACCTGTCTAAATAATTTCTTCTTTCACTCCTATATCACTGCCAGCCTCTGAGCCAGAATGAGGTGACAGAGAGGCTGGGACTGTGCAGAACACATTTTAGTAAAGATGGCTGAGTGACAGTAGTGATGTCCAGTTTCCAGGTGCAGCAGTGACATCTGTCCTGGCCTCAGGGTCCAGTGTCCAGCACCAGGTGTCAGAGGTGTGAGCAGTGGCGTCTGTGCTCAGCAGCAGGGGCAGTTGTTCCTAGGAGGGGCCTGATCCAGGGGGGGCTGTGGATTCTGTTCCTGGATGTGTAGGTTCCAGCCTGCTTCTGTGGCCTTCCCCACAATAAAACTAGCCCCCAATACCAGATATACGACTTTATGTGTACATTACAGAAATTTGTTTTCCATAGTTTGCTCCAAGAAGTGAGTGGGAAATGAGTCTGTGGGCGGGTGTCAGAGAGCGGCATTCACAGGTGTTCCTTGTGCGAGAGCCACATCCTGAATTCTCTACCTGGCCTCTACCCCATGGTGGAGAGAACAACAGGGAATGTCACATCTCATAACTGATGATACACATCCTCCCTTTTCTTTCTGTGAGGAAAAATCCTCTTTTAAACAGGGTTTGAAAACCTACCCCACCCACCCACCCTGGGCACTCTCTGATCTCTGATCTCAGTGGTTCCTGATCTGGCTGAGCAACAGGATTGCTGGCGGGGGCTTAGAAAATACTCAGGCCACTCCCCAGAACCCCTGTCTCAGAGTTTTATGCACAAGACCAAGGAATCATTTATATAACAAGCCCTAGAGGTGAGGCTGATGCTCAGACATGTGGGATCCTGGTGTTCTTGCTACTCCAAGTGTGATCTGGAGACCAGCAACATGAGCTCCAGCCTTTTCATAAATCCAGAATCTCTTGCTCGACTCTAGACTTCCTGGATCTCAGCACCATGTCCAGGTGATCCCTATTCACACAGGAGTTCCTTGTCTAAGTGTTCCCTAGACATGGGGTCAGAACTGTGCACTCTGCTCTGGGTGTGGTCTGATCACATCCCTTAAAACTGGAGGTCCAGGGTTCAGTCCTTGCCCTCATTCTTTTCCACAGTCAATCACTGCCTTGGGTGCCCTCATCCATGCTTGAGGTTTTAAGTATCGTTTATATGGTGTGACCTCCTAAATCTATTTCTCCTGCCCAGTCTATTTCTCCTTTCCTCTAAAGTCTGGAGTTGTCTGTCCAAATTCCACCCCAGCTCCCCCACCTGCATTCCTAGTAGACATCTCCACTGAGTGCCTGTGATGCCCCCTCCTCAGTATGCTCCTGCCAGAGTCTCCCCATCTCCACTGACAGCAGCTCCACCCTTCCTTCTACTCACTCATTTTACAACTATGGGTGTCCTTGATTCGTCTTTCTCACACCACAGATACAATCCATTGGCAAATGCTGTGAGTTCATCTTCAAATGCATCCAGAATCCCCTCACGTCCCACTATTTCCCCTTCTCAGTGCCCTAGTCAAGGTCACCGACATCTCCAGCCTGGAATACTGCACTCGCTTTCTACTGTTTTCCCTTCTGCCTCCCTCGTCCCTCAGCTCTCAATTCTGTTCTCAGCACAGCAGTCAGAGATCCTTTTAAAAGAGAAGTTATATCATGGCCCTCTTCTGCTCAAAACTGTCCTCTGACTCTTCATCCCACTCAGATCAAAGGTCAGATCCAACCCCATTCCCCTCAAGCCCACCTGCTCTGGCCGCACCTCTGACCTCACCTCAGTTTCTCTCTGTCCAGCCCTCCTGGCCTCCTTGTTCTTCTGGGAACACAGACACCTTCCTGCCATAGTGCATTTGGACTGGAGGTTCCTCTGCCTGGAAAGAACTTCCCCAGACATCCTCATGTCCCTCAAATCCTTCCTCAAAGTCACCTTTGCAACAAGGCACACACTGACTACCCAGCACAACAGCCACCTTCCCTGTCCCCACTGCCCACATCCTGGATCACCTGCCTCACAGCACTTACCACCTTCTAGCACTTTCCTTCCTTACTCTGGTTATAGTGTATCTATCATCTGCCTCTTTCCACTGGAACATGTGCTACAAAAGGCCAGAGATTTTTCTGATTTTACTTCAATGGTGTTCCCCAGATGCAGAACCATTCTGTCCTATGTCTGGCCAATGACAAAGGTCAGTTGAATGAATGATCACTGTAGAGCACCTCCCTATTCTAAAGGCAGTATCTTTATTAACATAGCCTCAGGCCAAATGCTGTTTTGTGGCAGCTACAGCACAAGGTCCCCTCACACTGAGATAGAGGCCGCCTATGTTTTTCTCAGCAGTGCTGCTTGTGTGCCCTCCCTCCCCCATCCCTCTTTCTACAGCAACGCCCCCCGCACCCCCCACCCCAGCACACTGCAACTCACAACCAGGTTCTCTCTTCAGGAAAGAACAGTCCTTGATGATGGGTCCAATTTCAGAGACAAATGTAAGTCTAAATTAGACTCTGCTTTATAGATTCATGATTTGGGATTGGATTCAGCACCAAGATCACTAGAACCAGGGCAGGGAGAGAGGGCAGGAGAGCAGAGCAGAACAGAAGCTCTAGAAGCAGGGCAGGAGGTGAATGGCTCTGAAAATTTGTCTCAGAATGCACAGAGACCCCCGTGTGCAGGGGCCGCCCTGGGCGATGTCTGAGCCTCTGTGGTCACAGCTCCCGCTGGACAAGTTTCCACTGAAGGGACAAGGACGATGGAGCAGTGAAGGTGACCCAGCTGAGGACTGACCACATAAAGCCCATGAAGAACTGAACAGCAACTAGGCACAGGCCCAGTCCACACTGGGCTCCTCACAGCCTTCTCCACCCCCACCTGCAACAGACTCAGCACAGCGAACATGCGGATTCTGGAAGGTTCTCAGGTCTTTATTTGCTCTCTCAAATTCTAGGAATTTGACTTATTTAATTAATCCATCAACCTCTCATAGCAGATATTTGAGAAAACAAATTTATATTCAGATTCTTATTTTCAGTAGGGAAGTAAGAAGTTGCAGCTCAGTGCACATAAAGTTAAGACTGAGATGGAGACATCCAGCCCCACCTCTCTGGAACAGGAAAGATGACTGGGGAGGAAACACTGGTCAGCGTGGGAACAGGGGTCACGGTGGACACGGGGGTGGGCTGTCCCTCCACCTCCTCACATTATGCTAACAGGGACACAGACACATTCAGATGCCTTTGCAGAAAGAGATGCCAGAGTCTCTTGAAGTCACAAAAGGGAGATGTGAAGAAATCCTGCATCTCAGCCCCACACAAGACAGTTGTCTCAGGCTACAGAAAACAACAGTCATGAACAAATTCAAGTCAGTCATGGTAAGTGATGACACTCTGAACAGCCCACACACACACTCGAAACGTCCCAATCAAAGAATCTCCATTACCCAGGCCTTTCCCCTCTGCCCCCCCCCCCCCCCCACTCTAGACCCCAAGAATCTCACCTTTTCAAGCCGTGAGAGACACATCAGAGCCCTGGGCACTGTCGCTGGCTGGGGTAGAACAAAAACAGGAGCTGGTCAGAGCCCGCAGGAGACGTGGGACAGGAGGAATTACAGGATGGGTGATCTCCTCCACACTCCCACCCCCACCACTTACACGCAGCCTGAGAGTAGCTCCCTCCTTTTCCACCTGTGGGAAGAAAATATCCTGTGAGGAGGCTGGGAGGAAGCAGGGCCATAAGATCTTAGAGGAACCTCCTAGTCTTGGACCCAAGAGAAATTTCCAGAACGATGACTACAGACCCAGGGCAGGATCAGGAAACAGGAGGAAAGCAGGTGTGTGTCCTGGACCAACTCCCCTCCTAAGGTCTGTCCTTAGCAGGGACCTTCCCCTGACTCATGAATGCTGGAATCAGGACCCCAATACCATAATCATCAAGGTGATACATCCGTCCTTCATTGTCACATGTGCTACACAAAAGAGTAAGTGCTGGCACACAGGGTCCCAGGCTGGGTTAGCCCCTGTGTGGATGCTGCTTCCCAGGAATGAGGCAGGGAACACTTCTACCTGGGCTTGAAACCCCCAGTGGGACAAGAAAACCCAGACCCCACCCCTCACCCCTTCCCTACCTGAGCTCTTCCTCCTCCACATCACAGCAGCGACCACAGCTCCGGTGACCACAACTGCTAGGACAGCCAGGCCAGCAACAATGCCCACGATGGGGATGGTGGACTGGGAAGATGGCTCTGGGAAAGGAGGGGAAGGTGAGGGGCCCTGACCCTGCTGAAGGGCTCCAGAAGGGCTCCTGCTTTCCCTGAGAAGAGACATGACCCCTCATCCCCCTTCTTACCCCATCTCAGGGTGAGGGGCTCCGGCAGCCCCTCGTGCTGCACATGGCACGTGTATCTCTGCTCTTCTCCAGAAGGCACCACCACAGCTCCCCACTTCTGGAAGGTTCCATCTCCTCCTGGCCTGGTCTCCACAAGCTCGGTGTCCTGAGTTTGCTCCTCCCCATCCCGCTGCCAGGTCAGTGTGATCTCCGCAGGGTAGAAGCCCAGGGCCCAGCACCTCAGGGTGGCCTCATGGTCAGAGACGGGGTGGTGGGTCACGTGTGTCTTTGGGGGATCTGATGGGAAGAGTCAGAAAATTCAGGCGCTTTGCATCTCTCATGGGACACCCCAGCAGCACCCATGTGACCACCCTGAGAATGAACAGGACACCTGGGGTGGGGAAGGGAGCACAGAAGCCAGACACCAGCCTGGACACAGGCATCTGGGATAATCTCCTATTCCTTGGAGAGTTCTAGTCTCTGAGGGAGGAACAGGGACTTCTGGTCCTGACCTGAGTGGAGGCCGAGGGACTCAGAAAAGCTGGAATCAGACCTTCAAACGTATTGAGTGTGAGGCAGAGAACAAGGCCTGAGAGAAAAATTCACGGTGCCCAAGGCTGCTGCAGGAGTCAAAGGGGACCCCTGATCTGTATTCCAGGGACTGTCTTCCCCTCCATGTCCTCAGAGACGTCATCCCTTAATTGTCCTAGAGAGCAGAGGGGGCCCTCAGAGGAAATCAGGAAAACTCATGCCATTCTCCATTCAAGGGAGGGCGACATTCTAGCGCTGATCCCATTTTCCTCCCCTCCTCATGGGAGGCCATCCCGGGCGATCTAGAGGTGATGGGGAAGGCTCCCCACTGCCCCTGGTACCCGCGCGCTGCAGCGTCTCCTTCCCGTTCTCCAGGTATCTGCGGAGCCACTCCACGCACGGCCCCTCCAGGTAGGCTCTCATCTGCTCCGCCACACCGGCCGCCTCCCACTTGCGCTGGGTGTTCTGAGCCGCCTCATCCGCAGCGGTCCAGGAGCGCAGGTCCTCGTTCAGGGCGATGTAATCCTTGCCGTCGTAGGCGAACTGGTGATACCCGCGGAGGAGGCGCCCGTCGGGTCCCAGGTCGCAGCCGTACATCCACTGGAGGGTGTGAGACCCTGGCCCCGCCCCCGCGGTCAGCCCCGCCCCCCGAGCCCCGCCCCGCCCCGACCACCCCGCGGGGATTTTGGCCTCAACTGAAAATGAAGCCAGGTAAAGGCGCCTGGGGCTCTCTCTGGTCGAGGGTCTGGGCGGGTCCCGCGGCCTCGGGGCGGATCTCGGACCCGGAGACTCGGGGAGACCCGGGCCGTCCGTGGGGGATGGGGAGGGGTCGTGACCTGCGCCCCGGGCCGGGGCCACTCACCGGCCTCGCTCTGGTTGTAGTAGCCGCGCAGGTTCCCCAGGCTCCACTCGGAAAGTCTGTGCGGTCTCCTTGGCTTTCCGTGTCTCCTCTTCCCAATACTCCGGCCCCTCCTGCTCCATCCACGGCGCCCGCGGCTCCATCCTCGGACTCTCGGCGTCGCTGTCGAACCGCACGAACTGCGTGTCGTCCACGTAGCCCACGGCGATGAAGCGGGGCTCCCCGCGGCCGGGCCGGGACACGGCGGTGATGAAATACCTCATGGAGTGCGAGCCTGGGGGCGAGGAGAGGCTGAGACCCGCCCGACCCTCCTCCCCGCGCGGCTCCCCGGGTCCTGCGCCCCCGCCTGCGGTCCCCTCGCTCCTCCCCGCAGAGGCCGTTTCCCTCCCGACCCCGCACTCACCGGCCCAGGTCTCGGTCAGGGCCAGGGCCCCCGAGAGCAGCAGGAGGAGGGTTCGGGGCGCCATGACCCGCATCTCGGCGTCTGAGGAGACTCTGAGTCCGGATGGGCGCGTGGGGACTTTAGAACTGAGACCGCGGCGACGCTGATTGGCTTCTCTAGACATCCGACACCCAATGAGAGTGGGAACTGGGGACGCGTCACGAGTATCCTGGAAGAAGGACCCGACACAGGTTGGGAGAAGAAGTGAAACTAGGGGAGTGGGGAATCCCCAACTCTGCGCCTCCCCATGCAGACAAGGCTCTGGGAACCTGAGACCCTGAGAGCCACGCCCGGGACCTGGGACTTCGTCCTGATCCCTCTTCTCCTACACCAAGCCTCTTTGTCACACTGTCTGCCTGAGTCCTGGACGAGGATCTGTCTGTGGAAACCAGGGAGAGACCCCCCAGGCTGCGCCCAGCCCCTTCCCCTTCCCTACTCGTCCTGGAATCCCCGTCCCTGAACTGGACTCCCTGCCTCCCACTCCTACCTCTCCCCTTGGACCTTTGTACAGGGAAACTCACCACGGGGAACTTCATGCCAGAGAGTGAGCTCGCCCTGGGAATGGAGGTGTAGAGACAGGGGTTTTCTCTCTAAACCTGGTGAAGTTTTGTCTGAAGGCACCACGTAGAGATTCTCATAGAGACCAGTTTCCTTTTTGTTTATTAATACAGTAGGTAGCACAATATTGGTAATCCCTGAATGATTAGAATTCCAATTTGTAAAAGACCTGTGTCAAAACAGCATTACAAAGCTCCTAAGTTTTACTTTCCCAGACTATGGATCTGTGGCTCTGGGTTGTTGCATTTAAAATTACCTTCATTCCTTAGCCCGAGTTTCCCTGTGTGAGTCCAGAACATCTCCTGAATACAAAGAAGCAGGGTTTGTTACTGTCTATTGCAACCGGGAGCTGTAGTCATCACCTCAAAGTTGCGAGTGCTCCATGCAGTCCCAATGCTCTTCACCGACGCTCAAGCACTGCCTGTTTTCCTGAACTCTGCACATCTAAGCAGTGTGCATATTTTATCTGGACACTTGGTATTTTTGTAACTCTTTTTTTTTTTTTAATCATAAGGAGCCAATTAGCTTTTAGGAAGTCCAACAAAATGTATTGAATACCGAATGCAAAGAACCCCCTGCTAGGCTCTTCCACTGCTTTAGAATTCTTTCCTCTCTCCTTTTCCTCACCTCCTGCTTCTCCAGCCCTTCTCTCTGCCCCTCTCATCCTCACACCTCCCCCCACTTAGTCCTGGCCACCCTGTCACTCCTGAATTGTGGCACTAACACTGTCCCTCACCTCCTGCCCATGTCTGTTCTCCCCACAGTGCTCAGCGGTCCTGCTAATGTGAGCAAAGTCCTGTCATTTCTTCACTTACTATGGCTGGATTCTGGTCTACAATTTGCTATATGTTTTCAATTCGTCTCATATCTTTTTGTTTCTGTTCCTCCTCTACTACTTCCTTATGTGTCAAATAAACATTTTGTAGTTTATGATTTTAATTCTCCTAGTGGCTTTTGGCTATATTTCTTTACACTAATTTTTTACTGTTGTAAGAATGGAAACCCAATTCCTTGGCTTTTCACAGTGAAGTTCAGGTTATATTAAACGACACCCGGCAAAATAGAGGACACTTGTAACAGTGTAGCTTCATTTAACCTAACACTATGCTATTATTGTTTTATATATTACATCAATCTATATTATAAACTCAATGATACAGTGTAATACTTTTTGTTTTAGACAAGCAACCACATGTCTTCAGGAAATTAAGAAAATGAGTGTGAATGTGACATGTGTGTATGTGCATCATTCCTGTTGTTAATTGTTCCTTTCTGTGTATCTGGGTCACCATCTAGTATCATTTCCCTTCACCCTGAAGAATTTCCTTTAAAATTAAATGTAGTACAGGAGCCCTAGGAAATGAATTTTATGGCTTTGATGATCTAAAAATGTTTTTTTTTTTTTGCCTCCCCCCTTTTTTTTTTTTTTTTTTTTTTTTTTTTTTTTTTTTGCTAATTAGGGCATTTACGTGTAATAAAATTCACCAGTTTTAGCTGTGCTTCTTGGTGAATATTGGTAATTATTTATAGTCGTGTAACTACCACACTGCCCAGTAGAGAAACACTGAAAGCAGAGAACCCCCTGCTAGGCTCCTCCACTGCTTTGGAGTCCTTTCCCCTGCTCCTTGTCCTCACCTCCTGCTTCCCCAGCCCTTCCCTCTGCCCTCATCCCTCACACCCTCCTCTCCCCTTAGTTTAATCCTTGCCTCCCACCCTCACCCCTTCCCTTCACTCAACCACCGCTCTGTTTTCTGTCACTGCAATAGTGAAATTTCTAGAATTTAATGGACATGCAATCGTATGTTATGTAGTCCTTTGTTTGGTCTCTCCCTTAGCATAACGGTGTTTGAGATGATGCCATTCACTCATTTTTGTTGCTGAGCAGCTGCTGAGTATTGCTGGAATCCCAGTTTATTCATTGGTTTCTCTATTCTCTAGTTGATTGACATGTGGATTACTCCAGCTAGGGTTTGTTATTAATGAAGCCACTAGAAATAACTGCTTACAAGTGTGACCTTACATTTTTATTTCTTTAGGATAAATACATATTTGTGGAATTGCTGGGTCATGTGGTAGTGGATGGGTAGCTGTATAAGAAATTGCCATACTGCTTTACAAGTTGACTGCCACATTTTTTGCATTCCTACCAGCAATATCAGACATTCCTATTTTTTCCATATTCTTGACAGTATTTAGACTTATCAAATGTCTTTTTAACTTTACCTATTCTAGGTGATGTGTGATGGCTTCTCATTGTGGTTTTAACTTGCACTTCTTAGATGACTAGTATTGTTTACTATCTTTTCATGTTCATCTAAGTGACTTATTACATATATTTTATGAACTATTTTGCAAATTCAATGATTAATTCCAGAGACTTTTTCAGAATCTCCTAGTGTTTTCTACATATGCAATGAAGCTGGTGACAAAGAAAGACTTTTGTTTCTTCCTTTCCTATCTATTGATCTTTTTTCTTTTAAAATTATTTTTATTTGGTAGACATGAGGTCTCACTATCAGGCTGGTCTCCAACTCCTGAACTCAAGTGATCCTCCCACCTCAGCCTCCCAAAATGCAGGGATTACAGGCATGAGCCACCATGCCCTGTCCTTCTATTGGTCTCATTTCATTTTCTTGCCATGTTGCACTGGTTAGGATGCCTGTTAGGTGTTTAAACAAGAACGATGAGAGCTCACATGTTTGTTTACAAGGAACTTAAACAAATTTACAAGAAAAAAAAAAACAGCCCCATCAAAAATTGGCAAGGGATATGAACAGACACTTCTCAGAAGAAGAAACATATGAAAAAAAAGCTCAATATCAATGATCATTAGAGAAAAGCAAATCAAAACCCCAATGATGTACTATCTCCTGCCAGTCAGAATGGCATTTGATTAAAAAGTGAAGAAACAATAGATGCTGGCGAGACTGTGGAGAAATAGGAATGCTTTTCCACTGTTGGTGGGAATGTAAAATAGTTCAACCATTGTGGAGGATGGTGTGACCATTCCTCAAAGATCTAGAACCAGAAATACTATTTGACCCAGCAACCCCATTACTGGGTATACACCCAAAGGAATATGAATCATTCTACTATAAAGACACATGCACATGTATGTTTATTGAAGCACTATATTCAATAGCAAAGACATGGAACCAACCCACATGCCCATCAATGATAGTCTGGGTAAAGAAAATGTGGTAGATATACACCATGGAATACTACACAGCCATAAAAAGGAATGAGTTCATGTCCTTTGCAGAAACATGGATGAAGCTGGAAGTCATCATCCTCAGCAAACTAACATGGGAACAGAAAACCTAACACCGCATGTTCTCACTCCTAAGTGGGAGTTGAACAATGAGAACACATGGACACAGTGAGAGGAACAACACACACCAAGGCCTGTTGGGGAGTCAGGGGTGAGGGGAGGGAACTTAGAGGACGGGTGAATGGGTGCAGCAAACCACCATGGCAGACTACACGTATGTAACAAACCTGCATGTTCTGCACATGTATCCTGGAACTTAAAGTAAAATAAGTTAAATAAAAAAAGAAAGTGCATGTCTTACATGTACACATATGTTTATTGAAGCACTATTCACAATAGCAAAGACTTGGAGTCAACCTAAATGACCATCAATGGTAGACTGGATAAAGAAAATGTGGCACATATACACTGTAGAATACTATACAGCCATAAAAAGAATGAGATTATGTCCTTTGCAGGAACATGGATGGAGTTGGAGGCCATTATTCTTAGCAAACTAACGCAGGAACAGAAAACTATATATCACATGTTCTCACTTATAAGTGGGAGCTAAATGATGAGAATACATGGGCACGTAGAGGGGAACAACACACACTGGGGTCCACTTGAGGGTGGAGGGTGGGAGGAGGGAGAGGATCAGGAAAAATAGCTAATGGCTACTAAGGCTTAATACTTGGGTGGGTACTAATGGGTATAGAAATAATCTGTACAACAAAATCCCATGACACAAGTTTACCTATATAACAAACCTGCACATATGCCCCTTAACTAAAAATAAAAGTTAAATTAAAACAAACAAACAAAGTGCATGTCTGGAAAGAGCATATGGTTGGGTTCCGTGTTTTTTTTAAACCAAGTCACACAATCTCTGCCCTTCATTAAGAGTTGATTCATATAGGTTTTTGTCATTATTGATATGACAAGTTTTAGGTCTACCATGTTATTTTCCCAGTTCTGGTTTCTCTGTTCCTCTTGTCCTGACCCATGTCTTCTTATTAGAAACCATAGAAACAAAAGAAAGTAGAATAACATCTTTAAAGTGCTGGAGGACAAAAAGGTTAACTAAGAATTCTATATCCAGCATAGATGTCCTTCAAGGATAGGCAAATAAGGAGATATTTCAGGTAAAAGAAAATTAAGAGAATTTCTCGCCAGCAGATCTGTACAATAACAACTGGTAAAGAAAATTCTTCAGACTAGAGACAAATGATACCAGGTGGAAAATGAGATGATCAGAAAAGATGAAGATGATCAAAAATGGTAAATACTGAGCTAAGTGCAAAAGGCTATCTTGCTCCCCTCATTTATTCTTACTTTACATGCATAGAACTGTTTAAAGATAAGAAAAAGTTTTTTATCGTGGGACTTACAACCTATATAGATATATTCCATATAATATCTATACCATAAAAGATGGACATTTTGCAGAGGATAAATGATTGCAATATTTCTATATTTATGGGTACTAGTACATTATTAACTGAAAGTAGACTGTGAAATGTTAAGAATGAGTTAAGTTCTGAAGGAAATTGCAACACTAAAAACCATTCAAAAGATCAACAAATCTTGGAGATGGTTTTTTGAAAACAAATCCCAGCCAGTCTTGAGTCTCATCATCCTACGATTTCAGAACTATTGTGAATACAAAAGTAATCACAGAACAGTCCTGCCCAGAAAGAGGAGTTATCCCTAAATATGGTGGCCCTGGGTCAGTTGGCCCTTCCTGCTGGACCTCTTCCACATGGGCACTTTCTGCAGTGACTTTGTTGTCCTGCTATTCCACTCTACCCAGTGTCCTGACCCAAGAGACAAGGGGCGTCTGCTGCTGTGTCCACACTTGGAGAAGGAAACCTTGATGGTGTTAGTCAATTACAAGCCAGGCATGACAGCTCACCCCTGTAATCCCAGCAGTTCAGGATGCTAAGGCAAGAGGATTGCTTGAGATCAGAAGTTGGAGACCAGCTTGGACAACATTGTGACACGCTCATCTCTAAAAGATATAAAAATAAGTAAACTTAGCTGGGCCTGGTGGTGGGCGCTTGTATTCGCAGGTATTGGGAAGGCTGAGATGGGAAGATCCCTTGAGCTTATGGGTTCAAGGCTGCAGTGAGCTATGATCACACCACTGGTCTCCAGTCCAGGCCACAGAATGAGATCTTGACTCCAAAAAATACATTGTAAACCTTTGCTCACTATGGGTTATTTTATTTATTATTTATTCAATATGTATTTTGATTTTATTTTACTGGCAGCACAATAAACCAGGACATGCAGAAACTAGAAATCACATCCACTTTCCAGTGGTAAAAAGTCCAGTCCAGGGAGGTGAGAAGGAGACAGTCCTCATTAGCGCTGAGGATTCAGGGAGAATGAGATGGGCTGGGCAGGAAGGGTTTTTGTTTGTTTGTTTGTTTTCTGTGAATGAATGTAACTTTTTATTATGATAGAGTTGTTTTATTAAAGAAATAGATGAAAATGATTAAGTAAAATCAAATGGCTCTAAAAGTCTTACAATGAAAGCAACAGTCCTGCCATTTGTTCTTTCCAGAGACAAGCACTTTTCATTCTCTCAGTTTTTCCTTCTGGTAGTTGCCTTCATGGGTTTTTCCAAATTATTATTTTTTCAGTTTTTCAAGTGGGTGCATATATTAATACATGTAATTTTAAAAAGCCTCTTCAGTTTATAATGCATCCTAACCGTTCCCTGCCCCATCCCTCCTAATCCTCCAGAGCAATGACTTTCAACTCTTTTAGCAATGTCTTCTGTTTTTCTCCTCACATAACTACTTAGTCATTTCTTGATTATTTTACACATTTTAAGTGATTTCTTGAATGACAGATGAGGATTTAGCTCTTACACCATCACTATCTTCACTTTTCCTCCCATATTGTCCCAAAGTAGTTACCAGAGTTAGGGGCTAAGCAGTCACCACATCATTATGACTATGTACATATTGCTCATTGTTGAGAAGAACAGAGTATTGTGCTCTTACTTCCTATCCTGTACTTCCTTCTGCCCTAGAATTAATGATTGCCTAACCAGCCTTCCCTCTTGTTTTTTTCACTTTTGCTTTATCTTCAATGAATTTCTTTCCAAATGCCCCAAATCTGGCAATAACCTATTATTATTTTTAAGAGAAGGGAATCTCACTATGGTGGCCAGGCTGGTCTGGAAATGTTGGACTCAAGCCAACCTCTTGCTTTTAGCCTCCTGAGTAGCTGGGACTGCGGGCATGAGCCATTCCACCCAGCTAACCTATTAATATTTCTACTTTTGTTTGTTTGTTTGTTTTAAGCCAGCTCCATAGCTGGAATATTTCCTGTGTTGGATCCTATTTGCTGGATCCATGTCATTCTCTGGTTTGTCTACTCCTTCATTTTGCGGGAGTATTTTCTCCAATAGCTTCCCAAGAAAGGGTCCATGGAGGTAACCCCTGAGTCTTTGCTTGCCTAAAAATGTATTATTTTACCTTCACCCTTGATTATTTGGCTGAATATAGATTTATCTGTTGAAAATAACTTTCTTTCTAGAATTCTGAAGGCATGCTTCCATTGTTTTCAGCTTTCTTTTTGAGACAGGGTCTCTTCTGTCACCCAGGCTGGAGTGCAGTGGCACAATCACAACTCCCTGCAGCCGTGACCGCGCGGGCTCAGTTCATCCACCTCAGCCCCTGAGCAGATGGGACTACAGGTGGGCGCCACAACGCCCAGCCAATTTTTGTATTTTTTGGAGAGATGGGGCTTCACCATGTTGCCCAAGCTGGTCTCAAGGGATCTGTCTGTCTCTGCCTCCCAAAATGCTGAGCCAATGTGTTACAGGCGTGAGCCACTGTGCCTGGCCAGTTTTTCTTTTATTCTCTCTCTTCTTCCTTCATTTCTCAAAGGCATCTCAAACTCAGTGGGCCCCAAACCAAAGTCAAACTCCATCAGAATATCCTGCTACTTCCAACTTTAAAATATATCTTAAATCACAGTTTCTTACTACATGCAACCTTCTGGTTCAAACTACCACGATCCCTCACTTGAACTTAGAATTGGTTTTCCTGCTTCTGTATTTTTTTAAATCATAAAATATTTCAAATAAACCATGTGTGGCTTTATACTTTTTACTACATAAAAAGAATAAAGATCTGCCAGGTGCGGTGGCTCACGCCTGTAATCCCAGCACTTTGGGAGGCTGAGGCGGGCGTATCACTTGAGGTCAGGAGTTCGAGACCAGCCTGACCAACATGGTGAAACCTCGTCTCCACCAAAAACACAAAATTAGCTGGTGTCGTGGTGCACACCTGTAGTCCCAGCTACTTGGGAGCCTGAGGCAGGAGAATCGCTTGAACCCGGGAAGTCGGAGGTTGCAGTGAGCTGAGGTTGCGCCATTGCACTCCATCTGGGTAACAAGAACGAAACTCTGTCAAAAAAAAAAAAAAAAAAAGATATGAAGAGGTTATATACTTAAACATGGAATTGCTTTAAGTGTTTGCCATTCACGGTTCCCATGCATGCCAGCAGCTTCTTACTGCAAACACCTGGGACTTGCTATAGAGCAGCTGGAGTACGTTCCACCCACACACAGGACAGGGAGCTGACAACCAAGGAGTGGAGGATCAATACTCCAGCTTTCTCCCCTCCGTTTCCCTGTATCTCAGCAGTATGGAGCTTGTTACCGATGAGAACCTGCTCACTGACTTTAAACTGCTTTTCTTACCTTCTCAGTTCCATTTCTCCATACCTCAATTGATGATTTCTGGTAAGACCTAGAAAATAAACTGTTTTCACTGAAATTTCAGTCTTGGAATCTGCTTTGGCTTCCCCAGTCTAAGACAGAAATAGATTCATTTTCCCATCACTGGAATTCCAGGTTGTTTTCAGTTTTTCACTGTTACAAACAAGGCTGCAACATTTGTCTACAAACCTCTAGATATACACGTAGGAAGATTTTGGTATTTCCCACTAGTGAAACTGCTCAGTTGGAGGGTATGTGCATCTTCATCTTTAATAAATACTACCAACATTTGAAAAGCCCGACAATGTCAAGGACTGGCCAGAGTGCCATGTGCGATGGGTGTGGAATGGCAGCTCACTGTAGCAGGTGCGGGGACTCAGTTGGGGTCTTGGAGAGGCACTTAGTTATAGCAAGAATGTTTCATAAATGGTATCTGATATATTCAAGACTAGTGCGGAATAAAAACACGTTGCTTAGAAATAATTATTCATAGATCCAAAGTCAACAAAAGTCTTTTTCTTCTCATGTAAAAATATATAATTTTTTTTTCCAGAGGGAGGGGAACAACTTAAAATAAACCAGAAAACACCTTCATATTAATCATTCTTCTCATATACTTCAAATTTGAACTTAATGTCTTTCTCCTCCTGGACATCAGAGAGAACACCTGGGTATTCTGGCAGAAGTTTATATTTTCTCCAAATCAATTTCTGGAAAAAAAAAAACGTGTCATTTTCAAAGTCCCGCATGATCCTTGTCACAAATAGTTTAAGATGGTTTGGGTGATTCATGGCTTCCTTATAAACAAAACTGCCACCAACTATCCAAATCATCTCTACTTTATTTGCTAATTCTGGTTGTTCAGTAAGTTTTAAGATATCATCCAGACTTCTGGCAAGAAAATGAGCTCCTTGTGGAGGTTCCTTGAGTTCTCTGCTGAGAATTAAATTAATTCTATCCTTTAAAGATCGATTCTTCTCAGGAATGGAGAACCAGATCTTCCTACACATAACACCAGATTCTGTTTACCTTCTACTGAAGAGTCTGTGTCATTCTCTGGAAATACCTAAATTCATTCCTGAGTGGCGGCCAGGGCAGGTGCCCGTTCTTGCCAATGCCCATGTTCTGGGGCACAGCGACGATGCAGTTTAGCAAACGAACCATGACAGCAGCGGTGAGCACCTCCGAGCCCGCTCACTACACCAGAACGCGCGGCCAAGATTGGCCTGGAAGGTTTTTACTTTGAACCTGGAGGATGAGCAATGACATCTCTCTCTCCACCTCAAAGCTCGTCCTGAGCATTCACCTCCTGGGAGCAGGAGCAGCGCAGCAGCGCCACCTGGTGGTCCATGCGCTTCCTTTTGCAGATCACTCACAGCCCTGAGGTCCTCCTCTCCTTTCCATGCACCTGGGATTTCTTCACTGGACACCAGCCTGAGTCAAGTTTCCTGTAAAGCAAAAGAAGCGCACAGGGCTTGCTCATGGAGTCCCTGCACAAAGTGGCCGTGGTGGCTGCGATGGACACTGCATGGGCACAGCAATTGAGTCGCCACTCACCAAGGCTGACCTGGCAGCTGCCACTGCTGAGGGCCCAGCCAACCAAAAGCAGCTGTTTTTTTTGGACGGAGAAATAAAACAGGGAATGGTAATTAAGAATAAAATAACATTATGATAGATAAATATGCCACTAAAGATATAGTAGCAGTTTAAATAATTTTGAGACTATGAACAAGATTATGCCAATGGAGAGAAGTTATTACAAGTAGAGAAAGCTGGAGTATTGCTCCTCCCCTCCTTGGTTGTCAGCTCCCTGTCCTGTGTGTGGGTGGAACGTACTCCAGTTGCTCTATAGCAAAAGATGGTGGGAGGAGGAATGGTGTCATCTCCACCTTTGGCGAGATCCATGTCACCGTGTTCAGGGGAAGGGCCATGAACTCCCCATGCAGAGAGGAGGCTGTGGCTGTGAAGGTGCCTGTGGGAGAGGTGAGGAGCCGCTCCCTCTACACTGATGGCCAAGAGCCTGCAGACGGCGGGGAAGGCTTCCCCTCAGCTGTGTCCTATCAGGTTTTTCCAAGAGTCAAGGAGTAGACCTGCATATTGCCTCTGCTGATGTGAGCTGCACGCACACCTAGAAGTGAGGTCACCCCTGCTGGGGGTCCTGGGGCTGCTGGTTGTTCTGGGTGCTCAGAGGGAAGATGGGGAGGGGGCTTTGTGCAAAACAGTAACCATACTCTATAAATTATTTTTTCCTTAACCTTTGTGTCATAAAATAAAATGTAGGACTCCAGAAGGAAAAAGAAACGGTCTAAAATTTGTGTCCTTGAATAAAAAGTGAACACCCATTAACCACCAGGGATAGACGTTTGTGGAGCAAACCAGAAGCCCCATCATTTGCCCCAGCTCAGCAGTAAACTCTTTCCTCCCCCAATGAAAATACATCCTGACTTTCATGATCATCACTTCTTTGTTCTATTTTATATTTTTATCATCCAAAATTATAATTTAGTTTTACCTCTAGAAATACGCTTTTGTTCTCTTTTATTCTATAGATTCTTTCTTGAAATTTATATTGTGTGGTAGAACTTCCCATAGTGTGCATTTTGCTGATTGCTCCCGAAGCCATTGTTTGTGTTTTTATTATCTGTATTGCCTCTAAATTGGTAATTGGCTATGGAGGTTAGCTTATATTCAGGCTTGGTTTCTTTGTCACTTGTACTTGTTTGATGGTGCTGTATTGTGTTCTTCCATCAAGAGGAAGAACCTGACATTAGTTTTTTGTTTTATTGTGTTGTTAATTGCCATTGCTGTTCAATGGTTAAATCCGTTAACTCATGATGGTTTGCAAAAGAGTTATTATAGTCTCGGTCTCTCATTCCTTCCTTATTTATTATCCGAATAATTTCTAAGTAAGAGATTCACGCTCCTCTACTGTTTGTTTACTACTAGAAATTTGTTAACCAGAGACTTAGCCAAGCATCTACTCA
>NC_065581.1:31477252-31544286 GCF_024542745.1 Macaca thibetana thibetana | reverse complement strand
AAGCGCATGGACCACCAGGTGGCGCTGCTGCGCTGCTCCTGCTCCCAGGAGGTGAATGCTCAGGAGGAGCTTTGAGGTGGAGAGAGGGATGTCATTGCTCATCCTCCAGGTTCAAAGTAAAAACCTTCCGGCCAATCTTGGCCGCGCGTTCTGGTGTAGCGAGCGGGGTCGGAAGTGCTCACCGCTGCTGTCATGGTTCGTTTGCTAAACTGCATCTCGCTGTGTCCCAGAACACGGGCATTGGCAGGAACGGGGACCTGCCCTGGCCGCCACTCAGGAATGAATTTAGGTTATTTCCAGAGAATGACACAAACTCTTCAGGAGAAGGTAAACAGAATCTGGTGTTATGTGTAGAAAGATCTGGTTCTCCATTCCTGAGAAGAATCGATCTTTAAAGGACAGAATTAATTTAGTTCTCAGCAGAGAACTCAAGGAACCTCCACAAGGAGCTCATTTTCTTGCCAGAAGTCTGGATGATATCTTAAAACTTACTGAACAACCAGAACTAGCCAATAAAGTAGAGATTATTTGGATAATTGGTGACAGTTTTATTTCTAAGGAAGCCATGAATCACCCAGGCCATCTTAAACTATTTGTGACAAGGATCATGTGGGACTTTGAAAGTGACACGTTTTTCCCAGAAATTGATTTGGAGAAATATAAACTTCTGCCAGAATACCCAGGTGTTCTCTCTGATGTCCAGGAGGAGAAAGACATTAAGCTCAAATTTGAAGTATATGAAAAGAATGATTAATATGAAGGTGTTTTCTAGTTTATTTTAAGTTGTTCCCCTCCCTCTGGAAAAAAAAATTATATTTTTTTACATGAGAAGAAAAAGACTTATTGACTTTAGATCTATGAATAATTATTTCTAAGCAACATGTTTTTATTCCACACTAATCTTGAATATATCAGATACCATTTATGAAACATTCTTGCTATAAACTAAGTGCCTCTCTAAGACCCAACTGAGTCTCTGCACCTGCTACAGTGACCTGCCATTCCACACCCATCGCATGTGGCACTCTGGCCAGTCCTTGACATTGTCGGGCTTTTCAAATGTCGGTAGTATTTATTAAAGATGAAGATGCACATACCCTCCAACTGAGCAGTTTCACTAGTGGGAAATACCGAAATCTTCCTACGTGTATATCTAGAGGTTTGTAGACATATGTTGCAGCCTTGTTTGTAACAGTGAAAAACTTGAAAACAACCTGGAAGTCCAGTGATGGGAAAATGAATATATTTCTGTCTTAGACTGGGGAAGCCAAAGCAGATTCCAAGACTGAAATTTCAGTGAAAGCAGTTTATTTTCTAGGCCTTACCAGAAATCATCAATTGAGGTATGGAGAAATGAAACTGAAAAGGTAAGAAAAGCAGTTTAAAGTCAGTGAGCATGTTCTCATCAGTATCAAGCTCCGTACTGCTGAGATACGGGGAAACAGAGGGGAGAAAGCTGGTGATTTAAGATATATTTTAAAATTGGAAGTAGCAGGATATTCTGATGGAGTTTGACTTTGGTTTGGGGCCCACTGAGTTTGAGATGCCTTTGAGAAATGAAGGAAGAAGAGAGAGAATAAAAGAAAAACTGGCCAGGCTCAGTGACTCACGCCTGTAACACATTGGCTCAGCATTTTGGGAGGCAGAGACAGGCAGATCCCTTGAGACCAGCTTGGGCAACATGGTGAAGCCCCATCTCTCCAAAAAATACAAAAATTGGCTGGGCGTTGTGGCGCCCACCTGTAGTCCCATCTGCTCAGGGGCTGAGGTGGATGAACTGAGCCCGCGCGGTCACGGCTGCAGGGAGTTGTGATTGTGCCACTGCACTCCAGCCTGGGTGACAGAAGAGACCCTGTCTCAAAAAGAAAGCTGAAAACAATGGAAGCATGACTTCAGAATTCTAGAAAGAAAGTTATTTTCAACAGATAAATCTATATTCAGCCAAATAATCAAGGGTGAAGGTAAAATAATACATTTTTAGACAAGCAAAGAATCGGGGGTTACCTCCATGGGCCCTTTCTCGGGAAGCTATTGGAGAAAACACTCCAGCAAAATGAAGGAGGAGACAAACCAGAGAATGACACGGATCCAGCAAATAGGATCCAACACAGGCAATATTCCAGCTAAGGAGCTGGCTTAAAAAACAAACAAACAAACAAAAGTAGAAATATTAATAGGTTAGCTGGGTGGAATGGCTCATGCCCGCGTCCCAGCTACTCAGGAGGCTAAAAGCAAGAGGTTGGCTTGAGTCCAACATTTCCAGGTCAGCCTGGCCACCATAGTGAGATTCCCTTCTCTTAAAAATAATAATAGGTTATTGCCAGATTTGGGGCATTTGGAAAGAAATTCATTGAAGATAAAGCAAAAGTGAAAAAGACAAGAGGGAAGGCTGGTTAGGCAATCATTAATTCTAGGGCAGAAGGAAGTACAGGATAGGAAGTAAGAGCACAATACTCTGTTCTTCTCAACAATGAACAATATGTACATAGTCATAATGATGTGGTGACTGCTTAGCCCCTAACTCTGGTAACTACTTTGGGAAAAGTGAAGATAGTGATGGTGTAAGAGCTAAATCCTCATCTGTCATTCAAGAAATCACTTAAAATGTGTAAAATAATCAAGAAATGACTAAGTAGTTATGTGAGGAGAAAAACAGAAGACGTTGCTAAAAGAGTTGAAAGTCTTTGCTCTGGAGGATTGGGAGGGATGGGGCAGGGGACGGTTAGGATGCATTATAAACTGAAGAGGCTTTTTAAAATTATATGTATTAATATATGCACCCATTTGAAAAACTGAGAAAATAATAATTTGGAAAAACCCATGAAGGCAACTACCAGAAGGAAAAACTGAGAGAATGAAAAGTGCTTGTCTCTGGAAAGAACAAATGGCAGGACTGTTGCTTTCATTGTAAGACTTTTAGAGCCATTTGATTTTACTTAATCATTTTCATCTATTTCTTTAATAAAACAACTCTATCATAATAAAAAGTTACATTCATTCACAGAAAACAAACAAATAAACAAAAACCCTTCCTGCCCAGCCCATCTCATTCTCCCTGAATCCTCAGCACTAATGAGGACTGTCTCCTTCTCACCTCCCTGGACTGGACTTTTTACCACTGGAAAGTGGATGTGATTTCCAGTTTCTGCATGTCCTAGTTTATTGTGCTGCCAGTAAAATAAAATCAAAATACGTATTGAATAAATAATAAATAAAATAACCCATAGTAAGCAAAGGTTTACAATCTATTTTTTGGAGTCAAGATCTCATTCTGTGGCCTGGGCTGGAGACCAGTGGTGCGATCATAGCTCACTGCAGCCTTGAACCCATAAGCTCAAGGGATCTTCCTATCTCAGCCTTCCCAATACCTGCGAATACAAGCGCCCACCACCGGGCCCAGCTAAGTTTACTTATTTTTATATCTTTTAGTGATGAGGGTCTCACAATGTTGTCCAAGCTGGTCTCCAACTTCTGATCTCAAGCAATCCTCCTGCCTTAGCATCCTGACTGCTGGGATTACAGGGGTGAGCTGTCATGCCTGGCTTGTAATTGACTAACACCATCAAGGTTTCCTTCTCCAAGTGTGGACACAGCAGCAGACGCCCCTTGTCTCTTGGGTCAGGACACTGGGTAGAGTGGAATAGCAGGACAACAAAGTCACTGTAGAAAGTGCCCATGCGGAAGAGGTCCAGCAGGAAGGGCCAACTGTCCCAGGGCCACCATATTTAGGGATAACTCCTCTTTCTGGGCAGGACTGTTCTGTGATTACTTTTGTATTCGCGATAGTTCTGAAGTCGTAGGATGATGAGACTCGAGACTGGCTGAGATTTGTTTTCAAAAAACCATCTCCAAGATTTGTTGATCTTTTGAATGGTTTTTAGTGTTGCAATTTCCTTCAGAACTTAACTCATTCTTAACATTTCACAGTCTACTTTCAGTTAATAATGTAGTAGTACCCATAAATATAGAAATATTGCAATCATTTATCCTCTGCAAAATGTCCATCTTTTATGGTATAGATATTATATGGAATATATCTACATAGGTTGTAAGTCCCACGATAAAAAACTTTTTCTTGTCTTTAAACAGTTCTATGCATGTAAAGTAAGAATAAATGAGGGGAGCAAGATAGCCTTTTGCTCAGTATTTACCATTTTTGATCATCTTCATCTTTTCTGATCATCTCATTTTCCACCTGGTATCATTTGTCTCTAGTCTGAAGAATTTTCTTTACCAGTTGTTATTGTACAGATCTGCTGGCGAGAAATTCTCTTAATTTTCTTTTACCTGAAATATCTCCTTATTTGCCTATCCTTGAAGGACATCTATGCTGGATATAGAATTCTTAGTTAACCTTTTTGTCCTCCAGCACTTTAAAGACGTTATTCTACTTTCTTTTGTTTCTATGGTTTCTAATAAGAAGACATGGGTCAGGACAAGAGGAACAGAGAAACCAGAACTGGGAAAATAACATGGTAGACCTAAAACTTGTCGTATCAATAATGACAAAAACCTATATGAATCAACACTCTAATGAAGGGCAAAGATTGTGTGACTTGGTTTAAAAAAATATGGAACCCAACCATATGCTCTTTCCAGACATGCACTTTGTTTGTTTGTCTGTTTTAATTTAACTTTTATTTTTAGTTACGGGGCACATGTACAGGTTTGTTACATAGGTAAACTTGTGTCATGGGGTTTTGTTGTACAGATTATTTCCATACCCATTAGTACTCACCCAAGTATTAAGCCTTAGTAGGCATTAGCTATTTTTCCTGATCCTCTCCCTCCTCCCACCCTCCACCCTCAAGTGGACCCCAGTGTGTGTTGTTCCCCCCTACGCACCCATGTATTCTCATCATTTAGCTCCCATTTATAAGTGAGAATATGTAGTATACCGTTTTCTCTACCTGCGTTAGTTTGCTAAGAATAATGGCCTCCAACTCCATCCCTGTTCCTGCAAAGAACATAATCTCATTCTTTTTATGGCTGTATAGTATTCTATGGTATATGTGCCACAGTTTCTTTCTCCAGTCTACCATTATGGGCATTTAGGTTGATTCCAAGTCTTTGCTATTGTGAATAGTGCTTCAATAAACATATGTGTACATATAAGATATGCACTTTTTAAAATTTAATTTATTTTATTTTACTTTAAGTTCCAGGATACATGTGCAGAATGTGCAGGCTTGTTACATACGTGTAGTCTGCCATGGTGGTTTGCTACACCCATTCACTCGTCCTCTAAGTTCCCTCCCCTCACTCCTGACTCCCCAACAGGCCCTGGTGTGTGTTGTTCCTCTCACTGTGTCCATGTGTTCTCATTGTTCAACTCCCACTTAGGAGTGAGAAAATGCGGCGTTAGGTTTTCTGTTCCCATGTTAGTTTGCTGAGGATGATGACTTCCAGCTTCATCCATGGTTCTGCAAAGGACATGAACCCATTCCTTTTTATGGCTGTGTAGTATTCCATGGTGTATATCTACCACATTTTCTTTACCTAGACTATCATCGATGGGCATGTGGGTTGGTTTCATGTCTTTGCTATTGAATATAGCACTTCAATAAACATACGTGTGCATGTGTCTTTATAGTAGAATGATTCATATTCCTTTGGGTGTATACCCAGTAATGGGATTGCTAGGTTAAATAGTATTTCTGGTTGTAGATCTTTGAGAAATGGTCACACCATCCTTCACAATGGTTGAACTCTTTTACATGAAATGAAATGAAATGAAATGAAATGAAATGAAATGAAATGAAATGAAATGAAATGAAATGAAATGAGACCAATAGAAGGACCGGGCATGGTGGCTCATGCCTGTAATCCCTGCATTTTGGGAGGCTGAATGGGATTATCTCTTGAGTTCAGGAGTCTGAGACCAGCCTGATAGTGAGACCTCATGTCTACCAAATAAAAATAATTTTAAAAGAAAAAAGATCAATAGATAGGAAAGGAAGAAACAATAGTCTTTCTTTGTCACCAGCTTCATTGCATATGTAGAAAACACTAGGAGATTCTGAAAAAGTCTCTGGAATTGATCATTGAATTTGCAAAATAATTCATAAAATATATGTAAAAAGTCACTTCGATGAACACAAAAAGATAGCAAACAATACTAGTCATCTAAGAAGTGCAAATTAAAACCACAACGAGAAACCATCACCCATCACCTAGAATAGGTCAAGTTAAAAAGACATATGATAAGTCTAAATACTGTCAAGAATATGGAAAAAATAGGAATGTCTGATATTGCTGGTAGGAATGCAAAAAATGTGGCAGCCAAGTTGTAAAGCAGTATGGCAATTTCTTATACAGCTACCCATCCATTACCACATGACCCAGCAATTCCACAAATATGCATTTATCCAAAAGAAATAAAAATGTAAGCCCACACTTGTAAGCAGTTATTTCTAGTGGCTTCATTAATAACAAACCCTAGCTGGAGTAATCCACATATCAATCAACTAGAGAATAGAGAAACCAATGCATAAACTGGGATTCCAGCAATACTCAGCAGCTGCTCAACAACAAAAATGAGTGGATGGCATCATCTCAAACATCGTTATGCTAAGGGAGAGACCAAACAAAGGACTACACAACATACGATTCCATTAAATTCTAGAAATTTCACTATTGCAGTGACAGAAAACAGAGCAGTGGTTGAGTGAGGGGAAGGGGTGAGGGAGGGAGGCAAGGATTAAATAGAAAGGGGCATAAAGAAAGTTTTTAGGGAAAAGAAACTGTTCTCGGGCCGGGCGAAGTGGCTCACGCCTGTAATCCCAGCACTTTGGGACAGGAGATCGAGACCATGCCGGGCGAAGTGGCGAGGCCTGTAGTCAGCTACTCGGGAAAGAAAGTTTTGAGCTGAGATCCGGCCACTGCACTCCAGCCTGGGCGAGGGCGAGACTCCGTCTCAAAAAAAAAAAAAAAAGAAAAGAAAAAGAAACTGTTCTCCACAGTGCCACAGTTCAGGAGTAACTGGGTGGTGGGAACTAAGGGGAGAGGAGGGTGTGAGGGATGAGGGCAGAGGGAAGGGCTGGGGAAGCAGGAGGTGAGGACAAGGAGCAGGGGAAAGGACTCCAAAGCAGTGGAGGAGCCTAGCAGGGGGTTCTCTGCATTCGGTGTTTCTCTACTGGGCAGTGTGGTAGTTACACGACTATAAATAATTACCAATATTCACCAAAAAGCGCAGCTAAAACTGGTGAATTTTATTACACGTAAATGCCCTAACAAGCAAAAAAAAAAAAAAAAAAAAAAAAAAAAAGGCCGGGGGAGGCAAAAATAAAGACATTTTTAGATCATCAAAACCATAAAATTCATTTCCCAGGGCTCCTGTACTACATTTAATTTTAAAGAAAATTCTTCAGGGTGAAGGGAAATGATACTAGATGGTGACCCAGATACACAGAAAGGAATAATTAACAACAGAAATGATGCACACACACGTGTCACATTCACACTCATTTTCTTAATTTCCTGAAGACATATGGCTGCTTGTGTGAAACAAAAACTATTACACTGTACCATTGACTTTATAATATAGATTGATATAATATATAAAACTGTAATAGCATAATGGTAGGTTAAAGGAAACTACACTGTTACAAGTATCCTTTATTTTGCCAGATGTAGTTTAATAGAACCTGAACTTCACTGTGAAAAGTCAAGGAATCGGGTTTCCATTCTTACAACAATAAAAAACTAGTGTAAAGAAATACAGCTAAAAGTCACTAGGAGAATTAAAACCATAAACTAAAAACTGTTTATTTGACACATAAGAAAGTAGCAAAGGAGGAACAGAAACAAAAAGATATGAGACAAATTGAAAACAAATAGCAAATTGTAGACCAAAATCCCGCCATAGTAAGGAAAGAAATGACAGGACTTTGCTCACATTAGCTGAACTGCTGAGCACTGTGGGGAGAACAGACATGGGCAGGAGGTGAGGGACAGTGTTAGTGCCACAATTCAGGAGTGACAGGGTGGCCAGGACTAAGTGGGGGGAGGTGTGAGGGATGAGAGGGGCAGAGAGAAGGGCTGGAGAAGCAGGAGGTGAGGAAAAGGAGAGAGGAAAGAATTCTAAAGCAGTGGAAGAGCCTAGCAGGGGGTTCTTTGCATTCGGTATTCAATACATTTTGTTGGACTTCCTAAAAGCTAACTGGCTCCTTATGATTTTAAAAAAAAAAAAAGAGTTACAAAAATATCGAGAGTCCAGATAAAATATGCACACTGCTTAGATGCTCATAGTTCAGGAAAACAGGCATGGAGCACTCCCAACTTTGAGGTGATGACTATAGGCTCCCGGTTGCAATAGACAGTAACAAACCCTGCTTCTTTGTGTTCAGGAGATGTTCTGGACTCACACAGAGAAACTCGGGCTAGGGAATGAAGGTAATGTTAAAGGCAACAACCCAGAGGCACAGATCCATAGTCTGGGAAAGTAAAACTTAGGAGCTTTGTAATGCTGTTTTGACACAGGTCTGTTACAAATTGGAATTCTAATCATTCAGGGATTACCAACATCGTGCTACCTACTGTATTAATAAACGAAAAGGAAACTGGTCTCTATGAGAATCTCTACGTGGTGCCTTCAGACAAAACTTCACCAGGTTTAGAGAGAAAACCCCTGTCTCTACACCCCCATTCCCAGGGCGAGCTCACTCTCTGGCATGAAGTTCCCCGTGGTCAGTTTCCCTGCACAAAGGTCCAAGGGGAGAGGTAGGAGTGGGAGGCAGGGAGTCCAGTTCAGGGACGGGGATTCCAGGACGAGTAGGGAAGGGGAAGGGGCTGCGTGCAGCCTGGGGGTCTCTCCCTGGTTTCCACAGACAGATACTTGTCCAGGACTCAGGCAGACAGTGTGACAAAGAGGCTTGGTGTAGGAGAGGGATCAGGACGAAATCCTGATCCCTCTGGGGCTCTCAGGTTCTCGGGCCTTATCTGCACTGGGGAGGCGCAGAGTTGGGGATTCCCCACTCCCCTAGTTTCACTTCTTCTCCCAACAGTGTCGGGTCCTTCCTCCAGGATACTCGTGACGCGTCCCCAGTTCCCACTCTCATTGGGTGTCGGATGTCTAGAGAAGCCAATCAGCGTCGCCGCGGTCTCTGTTCTAAAGTCCCCACCCGCCCATCCGGACTCAGAGTCTCCTCAGACGCCGAGATGCGGGTCATGGCGCCCCGAACCCTCCTCCTGCTGCTCTCGGGGGCCCTGGCCCTGACCGAGACCTGGGCCGGTGAGTGCTGGGCCGGGAGGGAAAAGGACTCGGCGGGATGGGCGAGGGGACCGCAGGCGGGGGCGCAGGACCCGGGGAGCCGCGCGGGGAGGAGGGTCGGGCGAGTCTCAGCCTCTCCTCGCCCCCAGGCTCGCACTCCTTGAGGTATTTCGGCACCACAGTGTCCCGGCCCGGCCGCGGGGAGCCGCGCTTCATCGCCGTGGGCTACGTGGACGACACGCAGTTCGTGCGGTTCGACAGCGACGCCGAGAGTCCGAGGATGGAGCCGCGGGCGCCGTGGATGGAGCAGGAGGGGCCGGAGTATTGGGAAGAGGAGACACGGATCGCCAAGGCCCGCGCACAGACTGAGCGAGGGAACCTGCGGACCGCGCTCCGCTACTACAACCAGAGCGAGGGGGGTGAGTGACCCCGGCCCGGGGCGCAGGTCACGACCCCTCCCCACCCCCGACAGACGGCCCGGGTCTCCCCGAGTCTCAGGGTCCGAGATCCGCCCCGAGGCCGCGGGACCCGCCCAGACCCTCGACCGGAGAGAGCCCCAGGCGCCTTTACCCGGTTTCATTTTCAGTTGCCGCCAAAGTCCCCGCGGGGTGGTCGGGGCGGGGCGGGGCTCGGTGGGCGGGGCTGACCGCGGGGGCGGGGCCAGGGTCTCACACCCTCCAGAAGATGTGTGGCTGCGACCTGGGGCCCGACGGGCGCCTCCTCCGCGGGTATTACCAGTCCGCCTACGACGGCAGGGATTACATCGCCCTGAACGAGGACCTGCGCTCCTGGACCGCTGCGGGTGAGGCGGCTCAGAACACCCAGCGCAAGTGGGAGGCGGCCGGTGAGGCAGAGCAGCGGAGAGCCTACCTGGAGGGCCGGTGCGTGGAGTGGCTCCGCAGATACCTGGAGAAGGGGAAGGAGACGCTGCAGCGCGCGGGTACCAGGGGCACTGGGGAGCCTTCCCCATCACCTCTAGATCTCCCTGGATGGCCTCCCACGAGGAGGGGAGGAAAATGGGATCAGCGCTAGAATGTCGCCCTCCCTTGAATGGAGAATGGCATGAGTTTTCCTGATTTCCTCTGAGGGCCCCTCTGCTCTCTAGGACAATTAAGGGATGACGTCTCTGAGGACATGGAGGGGAAGACAGTCCCTGGAATACAGATCAGGGGTCCCCTTTGACTCCTGCAGCAGCCTTGGGCACCGTGAATTTTTCTCTCAGGCCTTGTTCTCTGCCTCACACTCAATGTGTTTGAAGGTCTGATTCCAGCTTTTCTGAGTCCCTCGGCCTCCACTCAGGTCAGGACCAGAAGTCCCTGTTCCTCCCTCAGAGAATAGAACTCTCCAAGGAATAGGAGATTATCCCAGATGCCTGTGTCCAGGCTGGTGTCTGGCTTCTGTGCTCCCTTCCCCACCCCAAGTGTCCTGTCCATTCTCAGGGTGGTCACATGCGTGCTGCTGGGGTGTCCCATGAGAGATGCAAAGCGCCTGAATTTTCTGACTTTTCCCATCAGATCCCCCAAAGACACACGTGACCCACCACCCCGTCTCTGACCATGAGGCCACCCTGAGGTGCTGGGCCCTGGGCTTCTACCCTGCGGAGATCACACTGACCTGGCAGCGGGATGGGGAGGAGCAAACTCAGGACACCGAGCTTGTGGAGACCAGGCCAGGAGGAGATGGAAACTTCCAGAAGTGGGCAGCTGTGGTGGTGCCTTCTGGAGAAGAGCAGAGATACACGTGCCATGTGCAGCATGAGGGGCTGCCGGAGCCCCTCACCCTGAGATGGGGTAAGGAGGGGGATGAGGGGTCATGTCTCTTCTCAGGGGAAACAGGAGCCCTTCTGGAGCCCTTCAGCAGGGTCAGGGCCCCTCACCTTCCCCTCCTTTCCCAGAGCCATCTTCCCAGTCCACCATCCCCATCATGGGCATTGTTGCTGGCCTGGCTGTCCTAGCAGTTGTGGTCACCGGAGCTGTGGTCGCAGCTGTGATGTGGAGGAGGAAGAGCTCAGGTAGGGAAGGGGTGAGGAGTGGGATCTTGCTTTTCTTGTCCTCTGGGGGTTTCAAGCCCAAGGTAGAAATGTTCACTGCCTCATTCCTGGGAAGCAGCATCCACACAGGGGCTAACCCAGCCTGGGACCCTGTGTGCCAGCACTTACTCTTTTGTGTAGCACATGTGACAATGAAGGACGGATGTATCACCTTGATGATTATGGTATTGGGGTCCTGATTCCAGCATTCATGAGTCAGGGTAAGGTCCCTGCTAAGGACAAACCTTAGGAGGACAGTTTGCCCAAGACACACAGCTGCTTTCCTCCTGTTTCCTGATCCTGCCCTGGGTCTGCAGTCATAGTTCTGGAAATTTCTCTTGGGCCCAAGACTAGGAGGTTCCGCTAAGATCTTGTGGCCCTGCTTCCTCCCAGTCCCCTCACAGGATATTTTCTTCCCACAGGTGGAAAAGGAGGGAGCTACTCTCAGGCTGCGTGTAAGTGGTGGGGGTGGGAGTGTGGAGGACCTCACCCATCCTGTAATTCCTCCTGTCCCATGTCTCCTGCGGGCTCTGACCAGCTCCTGTTTTTGTTCTACTCCAGCCAGCAACAGTGCCCAGGGCTCTGATGTGTCTCTCACAGCTTGAAAAGGTGAGATTCTTGGGATCTAGAGTGGGGGGCGGGGGGACAGAGGGAAAAGGTCTGCGTAATAGAGATTCTTTGATTGGGATGTTTCAGGTGTGTGGTGGCTGTTCAGAGTGTCATCACTTACCATGACTGACTTGAATTTGTTCATGACTGTTGTTTTCTGTAGCCTGAGACAACTGTCTTGTGTGGGGCTGAGATGCAAGATTTCTTCACGCCTCTCCTTTTGTGACTTCAGGAGACTCTGGCATCTCTTTCTGCAAAGGCATCTGAACGTGTCTGTGTCCCTGTTAGCATCATGTGAGGAGGTGGAGAGACAGCCCACCCCCGTGTCCACCGTGACCCCTGTTCCCACGCTGACCTGTGTTTCCTCCCCAGTCATCTTTCCTGTTCCAGAGAGGTGGGGCTGGATGTCTCCATCTCAGTCTCAACTTTATGTGCACTGAGCTGCAACTTCTTACTTCCCTGCTGAAAATAAGAATCTGAATATAAATTTGTTTTCTCTAATATTTGCTATGAGAGGTTGATGGATTAATGAAATAAGTCAATTCCTAGAATTGGAGAGAGCAAATAAAGACCTGAGAACCTCCACAATCCACATGTTCGCTGTGCTGCATCTGTTGCAGGTGGGGGTGGAGAAGGCTGTGAGGAGCCCAGTGTGGACTGGGCCTGTGCCTAGTTGCTGTTCAGTTCTTCATGAGATTTAGGTGGTCAGTCCTCAGCTGGGTCACCTTCACTGCTCCGTCGTCCTTGTCCCATCAGTGGAAACTTGTCCAGCGGGAGCTGTGACCACAGAGGCTCAGACATCGCCCAGGGCTGCCCCTGCACATGGGGGTCTCTGTGCATTTTGAGACAAATGTTCAGAGCAATTCACCTCCTGCCCTGCTTCTAGAGCTTCTGTTCTGCTCTGCTCTCCTGCCCTCTCTCCTTGCCCTGGTTCTAGTGATCTTATTGCTGAATCCAATCCCAAATCATGAATCTATAAAGCAGAGTCTAATTTAGACTTATGTTTTTCTCTGAAATTGGACCCATCATCAAGGACTGTTCTTTCCTGAAGAGAGAACCTGGTTGTGAGCTGCAGTGTGCTGGGGTGGGGGCACTGGGGGCGTTGCTGTAGAAAGAGAGATGGGGGAGGGAGGGCACACAAGCAGCACTGCTGAGAAAAACATAGGCGGCCTCTATCTCAGTGTGAGGGGACCTTGTGCTGAAGCTGCCACAAAACAGCACTTGGCCTGAGGCTATGTTAATAAAGATATTGCCTTTAGAATAGGGAGGTGCTCTACAGTGATCATTCATTCAACTGACCTTTGTCATTGGCCAGACATAGGACAGAATGGTTCTGATCTGGGGAACACCATTGAAGTAAAATCAGAAAAATCTCTGGCCTTTTGTAGCACATGTTCCAGTGGAAAGAGGCAGATGATAGATACACTATAACCAGAGTAAGGAAGGAAAGTGCTAGAAGGTGGTAAGTGCTGTGAGGCAGGTGATCCAGGATGTGGGCAGTGGGGACAGGGAAGGTGGCTGTTGTGCTGGGTAGCCAGTGTGTGCCTTGTTGCAAAGGTGAGTTGAGGAAGGATTGGAGGGACATGAGGATGTCTGGGGAAGTTCTTTCCAGGCAGAAGAACCTCCAGTCCAAATGCACTATAGCCGGAAGGTGTCTGTGTTCCCAGAAGAACAAGGAGGCCAGGAGGGCTGGACAGAGAGAAACTGAGGTGAGGTCAGAGGTGCGGCCAGAGCAGGTGGGCTTGAGGGGAATGGGGTTGGATCTGACCTTTGCTCTGAGCGGGATGAAGAGTCAGAGGACAGTTTTGAGCAGAAGAGGGCCATGATATAACTTCTCTTTTAAAATGACCTCTGACTGCTGTGCTGAGAACAGAATTGAGAGGTGAGGGACGAGGGAGGCAGAAGGAAAACAGTAGAAAGCGAGTGCAGTATTCCAGGCTGGAGATGTCGGTGACCTTGACTGGGAAGTGAGAAGGGGAAGGAGTGGGATGTGAGGGGATTCTGGATGCATTTGAAGATGAACTCACAGCATTTGCCAGTGGATTGTATCTGTGGTGTGAGAAAGACGAATGAAGGACACCCGTCGTTGTAAAATGAGTGAGTAGAAGGAAGGGTGGAGCTGCTGTCAGTGGAGATGGGGAGACTCTGGCAGGAGCATACTGAGGAGGGGGCATCACAGGCACTCAGTGGAGGAGATGTCTACTAGGAATGCAGGTGGGGGAGCTGGGGTGGAATTTGGACAGACAATTCCAGAGTTTAGAGGAAAGGAGAAATAGACTGGGCAGGAGAAATAGATTTAGGAGGTCACACCATATAAACGATACTTAAAACCTCAAGCATGGATGAGGGCACCAAGGGAGTGATTGACTGTGGAAAAGAATGAGGGCAAGGACTGAACCCTGGACCTCCAGTTGTAAGGGATGTGATCAGACCACATCCAGAGCAGAGTGCACAGTTCTGACCCCATATCTAGAGGACACTTAGACAAGGAACTTCTGTGTGTACAGGGATCACCCAGACGTGGTGCTGAGATCCAGGAAATCTGGAGTGGAGCTACAGATTCTGTATTTATGACAAGGCTGGAGTTCATGTTGCTGTTCTCCAGATTACACTTGGAGTATCAAGAACACCAGGATCCCACGTGTCTGAGCATCAGCCTCACCTCTAGGGCTTGTTATATAAACGATTCCTTGGTCTTGTGCATAAAACTCTGAGACAGGGGTTCTGGGGAGTGGCCTGAGTATTTTCTAAGGCCCCACCAGCAATCATGTTGCTCAGCCAGATTGGGAACCACTGAGATCAGAGATCAGAGAGTGTCCAGGGTGGGTGGATGGGGTAGATTTTCAAACCCTGTTTAAAAGAGGATTTTTCTCACAGAAAGAAAAGGGAGGATGTGTATCATCAGTTATGAGATGTGACATTCCCTGTTGTTCTCTCCACCATGGGGTGGACGCCAGGTAGAGAATTCAGGATGTGGCTCTTGCACAATGAACACCTGTGAATGCCGCTCTCTGACACTCGCCCACAGACTCATTTCCCACTCACTTCTTGGAGCAAACTATGGAAAACAAATTTCTGTAATGTACACATAAAGTCGTATATCTGGTATTGGGGGCTAGTTTTATTGTGGGGAAGGCCACAGAAGCAGGCTGGAACCTACACATCCAGGAACAGAATCCACAGCCCACCCTGGATCAGGTCCCTCCTAGGAACAACTGCCCCTGCTGCTGAGCACAGACGCCACTGCTCACACCTCTGACACCTGGTGCTGGACACTGGACCCCGAGGCCAGGACAGATGTCACTGCTGCACCTGGAAACTGGACATCACTACTGTCACTCAGCCATCTTTACTAAAATGTGTTCTGCACAGTCCCAGCCTCTCTGTCACCTCATTCTGGCTCAGAGTCTGGCAGTGATATAGGAGTTAAGAAGAAATTATTTAGACAGGTAGTGAGGGTACGGAAGGCTTTTAATGAAAAGCTGGCTCCAAATTATTTTCTTTTCTAACAAGGTGTAGCCTGTAATATCAAGCTTCAGACACAGACAAGTAAGTGGAAGCTTGCACAGGTGAATGCTGGCAGCTGTGCCAATAGGAACAGGACACCTGGGACTGGGCATATTCACAATGGCAACTCCATCTTCCCTTCTCTTTGCCAGGCTCCTTCGTTACAGTAAGGAGCAGACAACATGGCACTGGCCAAGTGGAAAGGCCATTTGCATAATAGGATGAGGGCGGGGTGAACAGCCTTCCACTTGCACTATGTAAATATCACACCTGGTCCAACCAACCTGTGGGCCCTACATAAATCAGACACCATCTCCTCAAGCCTGCCTGTAAAATCCGATGCATTCCCACTCCAGGCCAGAATTCCCTTTTGGGTGCCCCTCTCTCTCATAAGAAGAGAGTTGTTCCCCTTTGTCTTTCTTTTGCCTATTGAACTCTTTGCTCCTAAACTCACTTCTCGTGTGTCAGTGTCCTTAATCTTCTTGGCTTGAGATGACAAATCCTTAGTATTTACCTGAGACAATGACACCTCTTCAGCAGGTGGTCATCAGACTGGTGAAGCTTAAGACTCATGTCCATGATCAACTGCAGGGGTGACTGGAATGCTGTCCTCATCCAGGGACGATGGTGGTGTCTGTCTCCTCTCAATATTTTACATGTTGTAAACCAAAAATAAAAATCAAAACCACTCCCTCCCAATCATTTTAAAGGACACCCTCAGCCAGTGTGCTCAAAAGTTAACCTGAAAGACTGGCTTAAGCCATCATGGAAAGCAAGTGTTGAACATGCCTCATTATGCTCTCTTCCCTTTTGGAATTCAGGAAAAGCTGATCAGGATTTACCATCAACAGAGACCTTAAGTCTGATCAGAAACATTTACAATCTATTCTCTCTGAAGCCTGGCACCTGGAGGCTTGATCTGCATGAGAAAATTTTGGACTCCACCACCTCTTATCATAACCCAGACATTCCTTTCTATTGATAACTCAACCAATTCCAATCAGAAAAATTAAAAATCTACTTATAACCCAGAAGCACTACCCCGCAACCCTTGCTTGCTTCAAATTGTTCCAATGTTTTGGACCGAACCAATGTATAGCTTAAATGTATTTGATTGATGTCACATATGTTCCTAAAATGTATAAAACCAACCTGTGCCACAACCACCTTGAGCACATGTTCTCAGGGTCTCCTGAGGACTGTGTCATGGGCTGTGGTCACTTATTTTTGGCTCAGAATAAATCTCTTCAAATATGTTACCGAGTTTGACTCTTTTCACCTACAGTGTGGAATTCTGGTGTAGTAAGAGGGTTCAAGTGCTGGAGTGTGAGGGGTGGGGAAAAGTGACAAATTTTAATTCTTGGAGCAGTGATCCAGGACGAGAACCTTATCTGGTACCTGGTAGGCACACAGAGTGTCTGAATGAACCAGTGACTAATAAATAACATATTTCTACCCATTCCCTTGAGGATAGGTTATTATATCAAGTTTTGATCTATCCCAGTTCATACTCTAGATTATTGGAGTGGCATTCTGTGATAGTGAAATGATTATTCAAACAGCTTCCCTTGACTTTGTCTCTTATTAGGAGTAAAACACCCAGGTTTGTAAGATCTCCGAGGATCTGGGTCCACACCAGTGTTTTATATTAATATCTATATTTTCTTGTGTGTGGAAATATTTCTGGGGAGAGAATTTCTAACATTTATTGTTTTTTATGTGACACCCTCAAAGGCCTAAAAAATCCTAACTTCTAGGTTAGAGGTAGGGCCACTCCACGTCTGGACAATGAACAGCTTGTAGTAACCTGTGTTTAGTAGATTAGGGACATGAAATAAATGCTTACATTTTGTTTATCTTTTCCTCTGGGACCAAAAAGATAGAGGTGTACTTGCTTACTCTTACTGTAAGTTTCTCTCTGTGGGATGGTGATGAGGTTTTTCTCCAACCAAATAACTTTCTGATTCTCTAACAGCAGCTGGGAGTCCTACAATTCGACTCCATTCTGACACTAACTACCTGGAGTTCACCTCAGGCTCCACAGGTTTAAGGGCTCAGTCCCACAAGACTGTCCTCAGTTCAGATGCAAGTCACAAGTATCGGGTCCCAGGTCACCTGCACTTCTGTCTATCACGGCTGTAAAGTCAGGGGTCTCTCACCTCCCAAGGACTGATAATTCTTAAACTAACTCAAAGGACTCAGGAAGTTGCTTTAGCCATGTAAAGCTAAAAAAAAAAAAAAAAAAAACCACACAGCCAAAAAGCGTCTGAGACAGGTCTCAGTCAGTTTAGAAGTTTATTTTGCCGAGCTGAAGATGCACCTTGGAAACAGAGACACAAATCATTGTAGCATCTGTGCCCCGAGCTTTTTCCTAACAGGGTTTTGAGGACTTCGATATTTATAGGGGAAAGAGCAGCGAGAAGAGGAAAAAAACAGTCAACTATGCATTCATCTGGTGCTCAGTAAATCTGCATTTTACATAAGGTAAAGTAAATATCGGGTAGAAAAGTCACCGGGTGGTGAAGGGATGATGTCTAATCTTGTCTTTGTCTTGTACCTGTGAAGATAAGCTGTTAATTTACATTGTTGGGGGAAATTCAACAAAACTCCGTTTTAGAGTAAAGATGTTGGGGCCCACAAGGAATTATCTTGTGAGCAGTTTGTGAGGGAGGCCACCTGGGGAGATATGGGGTCTTCTGTCTTTGCAGTTATTTGTTTAGGAACAAAAGAAAGGCAGTTTTTCCATCACTCAGTCTCCAAACTTAACTTTTCCCTTTGGTATAGTGAATTTGGAGTCCTGAAATTTTATTTTCCTTTCACACTCAGTATTGCAGTTTTTTTTATTGTTATAGCTTAAATCCCCACTTTTTTGGCACCCGGGACCGGTTTCATGGAAGACAGTTTTTCTATGCACCAGTGGAGGTGGCAGAAGGCAGAGGGAAACGGTTTTGGATGAAACTGTTGCAACTCAGATGACCAGGCATTAGTCTTTCATAAGGAGCATGCAACCTAGATCTCTCACTTGCAGAGCTCACAATAGGGTTTGTGCTTCTATGAGAATCTAATTCCGCCACTGATCTGACAGGAGGCAGAACTCCGGTGGTCATGCTCATGCTCTCTCGCCCACCGATCACCTCCTGCTGTGCGATCTGGTTCCTACCAGGCCAGAAACTTGTACCAGTCCCCAGCCCGGGGGTTAGGGACCCCTGGTTTAAATTATGCCACTATAGCAGAACACCTGAGACTGGATAACTTATAACAAACAGAAATTTGTTTCATTCATAGTGTGGAGGATGGGAATTCCCAGATAAAGAGACTGTATCTGGTAGAAACAAAAGGGCAAGAGAGGGTGAGAGGTAGGGGGAAAAAGAGGTCAAACTCACAGCCTAAGGTCTTTTTATGATGAGCCTTAATCCATTAATGAAGGCAGAGCTCTGATGGTCCAATCACCTCTCAAAGGTCCCATTTCTTAAAAATGTTGCATTCGGGATGAAATATCCAACAGATGCTTTTTTGGGGAAACATTCAAACCATAGCACTTATAAAGGATACAAATGAGCAGCCAGATGAAGAGGTGCACAGGGTAAGGTCTGGAAGGGCTCTGAGCACAGCAGCCTCTGTCCCCATGGAGATGGAGTTCACCACCCTCCCAGCACGTGGACACACGGATGTGCTCACCAATTGGGAAGCTCTCCGAAACCCAATCTCTAGAGGTTTCTATGTAAATTTCATTGTGTAGGCAAGATTAATTAAATCACCGGTCATTGTGTGACTGAACTCAACCTCAAGCCACTCTTTCCTTCTCAGACTTTAGGGATGGGCTAAAAGTTCCAATCCTCTAATCACAGCTTCGTGTGTTTCTGGCAACCAGCCCCCATTCTGAAGCTATCTAGGAGCCCCTCACCCCACAGTCATCTCATTGCCATATTGAAGTCATGTTTATCACTGAGGAGATTGCAAATGTTTAGAACATGGTTGTTAGGAAACAGGGACAAAGACCAAATATTTTTATTGGACACAGATCACACCCTGGTTTTGACCACATTATCTCTTTTTATAATATTTATTTTTTATTTTTAGAGATAATCTCTTGCTCTGTTGCCCAGGGTAAAATGCAGTGGCACAATCATAACTCACTGTAACCTCAAATCCCTGGACTCAAGTGATCCTTCTGCCCTGGCCTCCTAAGTAGATAGCATTACAGGTGCACACCACCATGCCCAACTAATTTTTATATATTTTGTAGGAATGGGTCTCACTATTTTGCTCAGGCTGGTCTCAAACTCTTGGCCTTAAACAATGTTCCTACCATTGCCTCCCAAACTGATGGAATTACAAGCGTGAGCCACTGTGCCTGGCCAATCACAGATCTCCTATACCAGAAGAATCATAACATTGAAAAGATCCTGGCACATTACCAGGATCATCTTGGGTCATTAACAATTATCCTAGTGCAGTCCAAAAATAGGAATAGTCTCAGCAACACATGGCTGCACCCTTTCAGGCATCTGGTGAAATCGATCTAAAAGACAATACTATCTCTTGCTTACACCTCTTTCGAGTAGTTCATGTAACATTGGATTTTCCTCATACATAACCCATTTATTCATTCATTTACCCTCAGCTACTATTTCTCCTTCTCTTCATTTATAATTTTGGAAGGAACACTAGGTTCTGCTACTGTGCTGGCTTAAACTGCAGGGACCAATACTGTTCTAGCAAGTGTCTCCCGTCATCCATTCCAGTTCATAGAGGGGAGGGTTATGCAGGTAGAGAACTGGGTGGCTATCTGATCCCAGACAATACAGCTGCATTCAGTGTTAGCCCCGACTTTGCCAGATGCAGTGAAGGCACAACCTTCTTCTACAGGCCCCAAGGAATTATTATATAAAGGACATAAAATATTTTAGCAGTTCTTTGCTTAGGAATAATTCCTGTTTCTGGACTCTATTGGCATCCTTAGTCCTGGGACCACTGCATCAGGTATGAGAAAAGCAAGTTGAGGTGAATTACAGTCATTATTCCAGTGTCCTCCCACCATGGGAAGGAATATATGTAGATCACACCAGCACCTTCCCCTGATCCACCAGGAAAAGAGAGGATACTCTCATGTCAAGTGTGAGCACACTCATGAAGGTGTATAAGCCCACCCTTCGTGCTTGTTTCCCCACTCTTGCTTTATATACCCAATGTTTCAATTGGCTATTGTAATTCTCTGTGGAACTCTTCCTTTGAGGAGGATGTCTCTCTGACCATTGTTGGACATTTTGAGCAGTTGCATTTTCCGGTGTAAAGAAATGTGACTCAGTGGTCCACATGGTTGCAGTACCTCCCATTCAAGTTCCTTGTAGCACTCCGAGCATTTGTATCTGAGATAAAGCAGGGACCTCTCTTAGAAGACTGCCAGGGCCTCCCAACCTGGAAATAAAGAAAAGCCTTCAGTTCCTTCAAGAGAAATTCCAGGCACCTGGTCAGCCCTAAAAAGCAAGTGAGTGACCTTATAAACAAGAAGGTAATGATAGCTTAAAACAATAGCCAAGGAAGTTAGAGTCACAACATCTTTGATTCTCTACAGAAACTAAAAATAACACTTAACATATGTCCCTGAGTTGTTTTTCAGAAACATAGATTCCCACCTAATAGATCCACTGACAGGGAGACCTTATAAAGGGGAAAACTGAGGACTGAACTCTGACCTCCATTCTTTGTTCTAAATTTCTTCCTGAGGGGACTGGAGAGACTCAAGGCCACAGGCCAGGCCTGAACATTCCTCTCTACTCCCCCCAACGAATCTTTAAATCTACCTAAGACCTGTAAGCTCCCTCATAAGGATTTTTCCATCTTTTAAGGCCGAAGCAGTGTATAACTTCTATGCATTGATTTATGATGTTACCTGTAACTCTGCTTTCCCGAAATTTGCCCCTGCCTTTAATAATCCTTGCTTGTATCTCAAAAGTCAGGAAACAACAGGTGCTGGAGAGGATGTGGAGAAATAGGAACACTTTTACACTGTTGGTGGGATTGTAAACTAGTTCAAACATTATGGAAAACAGTATGGCGATTCCTCAAGGATCTAGAACTAGATGTATCATATGACCCAGCCATCCCATTACTGGGTATATACCCAAAGGATTATAAATCATGGTGCTATAAAGACACATGCACATGTATGTTTATTGCGGCACTATTCACAATAGCAAAGACTTGGAATCAACCCAAATGTCCATCAGTGACAGACTGGATTAAGAAAATGTGGCACATATACACCATGGAATACTATGCAGCCATAAAAAAGGATGAGTTTTTGTCCTTTCTAGGGACATGGATGTAGCTGGAAACCATCATTCTTAGCAAACTATCACAAGAACAGAAAACCAAACACCGCATGTTCTCACTTATAGGTGGGAACTGAACAATGAGATCACTTGGACTCAGGAAGGGGAACATCACACACCAGGGCCTATCATGGGGAGGGGGGAGGGGGGGAGGGATTGCATTGAGAGTTATACCTGATGTAAATGACGAGTCGATGGGTGCTGACGAGTTGATGGGTGCAGCACACCAACATGGCACAAGTATACATATGTAACAAACCTGCACGTTATGCACATGTACCCTAGAACTCAAAGTATAATAATAAAAATAAAAAATAAAAAATAAAAAAAATCCTTGCTTGTGAGTCATTAAAAAGGTTGGGTCTTAAGCGTGAGCTGCCCAATTCTCCTTGTTTGGCTCCCTGCACATAAATGCCCGATTCTCTTTGTTTGGCTCCCTACACATAAATGCCCTTCTTTCTTCCACTATAATCTCAGTGTGGATGTTTGCTTTTACTGCCCCAGGTGAGTGGACCCCAGTTTAGTTTGGTAACACACCTACCACCAGCTGAACAAAGCCCACTCCAGGGTGAGGATCTATTCCTGTCAAGACCCATTTGCTGCTTCTGGGGCTAATGGTATCAGTCTAACTTGCCAGATATGTACTTTCAAGGCCTTCCCATAAAAGAATCTGCTGCACAGCCATATGCTATCTCTCTTTTTTGTTAAAGAAAGCACTTCTTACGTGTATTTTGTGCCTGTGATGTGTAGAATGCAAGAGGAATATATCTTGATTCCACCTATCTCTGCATTGCTAAGGCCCCAATGTCTACTTATTTCACGGACTCAGGTGATCACCACAAGCAAACATGGATTTTTTGTTGTTGTTGTTCTTGAGATGTAACCTTGATATGTTTCTCTGATTGGTCTCAAATGTTGCTCAGGCTAAAATCTAACTCCTGGACTCAAGATATCCTTCTGCCTCAGCCGCTCTCATAGCTGGAATTTCAGATGCACCTGGCAAACACTTGAAGATAAATTCTTGTTGATTTCAATCACCTTCCAAACCTGGAAGGGAGTTATTCTGAGGGGCCCTGAACAGCGCTGAGGGGACGGTGCTAAATGATTCATGAGAAACTGACCTCATGATCCAACCACCTCCCTCCCTCCAGGTCCCACCTATAATGTTGGGGATCACATCTCGACATGTGATCTGCACAAGAACAACATCCAATCTTTATCAGAAATCAACAGATCTTACATTAATGAACCCCTGAAATTACCATAGTGATTTCCACAGGACTTGCCTCATATGGGCATTCTTTTCATAGGTAACTTTCCCATTGCTCTCCTGATTAATTATACAGCCAGGCCATTAGTCACTCCCTGTAAGTCAGTAAAAACTAAAACATAGGAGCTTTATCATTGTTCAATTCTTCCACCACTGCTAAGAAAACACCATGCAATTAAGTCCACAAGAGCTCTTCTGTTTTTACCTTCTGTGATAAAAGAGGTGGACTTCCAAACAGGATGTTGTCCATTCATCTTGCAAACGCTGTACACAAACCAACCAGCTGTTTTTGGGTCAGTTGACTGATACCGCAGTTCAAATCCCAGCGCTGTCTTCTGCAGAGTTCCATCTTGCTCGAGGAAGGTCAGTGTTTTCTTTAATTTACACCTTCAATGAATTGAATGAAGCCCACCCACATGATAGACATCAATCTACTTTATTCAAAGTCTAGCTATTTATATGTTAATCTCATCCAACAAACATCCTCACAAATCATCCAGAATAATTCTTGACCACCTCTCTAGGCACCATGCTTTAGCCAAGATAACCAATTTTTTTTATAATTATACTTCAGGTTCTAGGGTACATGTGCACAACGTGCAGGTTTGTTACATATGTATACATGTGCCATGTTGGTGTGCTGCACCCGTTAACTCATCATTTACATTAGGTATGTCTCCTAATGCTACCCCTCCCCACTGCCCCCACCTCATAACAGGCCTTGGTGTGTCATGTTCCCCACCCTGTGTCCAAGTGTTCTCATTGTTCAATTCCCACCTATGAGTGAGAACATGCAGTGTCTGGTTTTCTGTCTTTGTGATAGTTTACTCAGAATGATGGTTTCCAGCTTCATCCATGTCCCTACAAAGGACATTTGGGGTGTTTCCAAGTCATTGCTATTGTGAATACTGCCACAGTAAACATACATGTGCATGTGTCTTTATAGCAGCATGATTTATAATCCTTTGGGTATATACCCAGTAATGGGATCACTGTGTCAAATGGTATTTCTAGTTCTAGATCCTTGAGGAATCACCACACTGTCTTCCACAATGGTTGAACTAGTTTGCAGTCCCACCAATAGTGTCAAAGTGTTCCTATTTCTCCACATCCTCTCCAGCACCTGTTGTTTCCTGACTTTTTAATGATTGCCATTCTAACTGGTGTGAGATGGTATCTCATTGTGGTTTTGATTTGCATTTCTCTGATGGCCAGTGATGATGAGCATTTTTTCATGCGTCTGTTGGCTACATAAATGTTTTCTTTTGAGAAATGTCTGTTAATATCCTTTACCCACGTTTTGTTTGATTTCTTTCTTGTAAATTTGTTTAAGTTCTTTGTAGATTCTGGATATTAGCCCTTTGTCAGATGAGTAGATTGTAAAAATTTTCTCCCATTCTATTTGTTGCCTGTTCACTCTGATGGTGGTTTCTTTTGTGGTGCAGAAGCTCTTTAGTTTAATTAGATCCCATTCGTCAGTTTTGGCTTTTGTTGTCATTGCTTTTGGTGTTTTAGTCATGAAGTCCTTGACCATGCCTACGGCCTGAATGGTATTGCCTAGGTTTATTTCTAGGGTTTTTATGGTTTTAGGGATGACTAATAAAATGAATTATGACATTCTTCAATATAAGAATACTCTGAGGAAATTAGCCTGTGACCTAATAAAACAAGTAGCAAACAACTGTTTCTAATAATTTACAACCAGTAGCCAAAAAGCCCTCCCTATACATTGTTTCTCAAGTTCACTCTTTAATTCTGGGTTAAAAAAAAAAATCCATGTATTTGTTGAAAACCACGAAGAAGAGAACATTGAAAAAGCAGAAAGTGAAAATAATAATAATAATAAAGATGACAGCAGGTATTTCACTGGAAACAATGCAAATGAGGAGACAGATGAGCAACATCTTAAGGTCCTAAAAGGAAAATGTTGTGAAAATAGATTCTATTCCCAGAAAACAATACCTTTTTCAAATAGATATGTATAATTTTAATTGACAAATTATAATACATCCGGGAGATATTGCTTGATGTATTGATATATGTATACCATGTGTAATGATTAAATTAAGCTAACACACCTTCAATATAGCCATCAAAAAATAAAGGGATTTTAGGCCAGGCACTGTGGCTCATGCCTGTCATTCCAACACTTTGAGAGGCCGAGTTGGGCAGATCACGAAGTCAGGAGTTCAAGACCAGCCTGACCAAAATGGTGAAACCTCGTCTCTACTAAAAATACAAAAATTAGCTAGGCATGGTGGCACGCACCTGTAATCCCAGCTACTCAGGAGGCTGAGGCAGGAGAATCACTTGAACACGGGAGGTAGAGGTTGCAGAGAGCCAAGATCACACCATTGCACTCCAGCCTGGGCAACAGAATGAGACTCTGTCTCAAAAATAAACAAACAAACAAACTAAGGGATTTTAGACATATAGGGAGTGAAAAAATAACCAGTAGACCTAAACTATAATAAATGTTTCAGTCCTCTAGGCAAAAACAAAATTAAGGGACTAGTTGGCACAGCATTTAATGATGAAGAGACAGCTTCATTGACCCCTCTCACTGAGACAGAGAACACAGCCCCAGGGCCTGGGAATTCCTTTACCCAATCCACCACCTTGGGCACCTGCGTACTCCTCCTGGGTACCTGAGGTTGGGTACAATCACCTTAGCTGTCACCTACATACAAACACCACCTATGGGCATCTCACCCAACCTATCACAGCTGCTGCTAACAACGCACACTGCTTGGGACCCAGAGAATCAGCCCAGCATCGCCACTGCCAAGCTAGCTGCCCAGGAGACAAAGACCCCACCCACCCACCCACCCAGTCAACCACTGCCACTACTGGCATCCAAGCAAACCACCTGGAGGCCCAGGAATCAGCCCACCAGTAACCACCAACACAAATGCCAGTATACACCACACTGGGGCACAAAGATAGGAACACTCAGCACACCACTGTCACCACTGGAGCCTGAAGACTGTCTCATGTGGCATCCCAGGCCGCAGCACATCTTCACCACAGCCTCACTAATAACCACACCTTAATGCACAGAAGAAATCACAGATACCATTAACACTGTCTACAGCCAAAGAAATTATACAGAGGCCATAATACTCTACTACGTACTACACCCAGAATCAAATACAAAGTACCCACACAACCAACACCATAGACTCATCTTCAGGAAAAAGTTCTCCACTATGAAACAAAATTCAAAAATAGGAAGAACTGACTGTTATATCAGATGCAAAAATATTAACATTAGGACAAAGAAACACGATAAAGCAAAAAAGAAAAAAAAAAAAACCCAAAGGAACACAATAGATCTTAATCAAAAAGAAATTTTCAAGATTCCAGATAAACAATTCAAAACATTCACTTTACAGAAGTTCAGTGAGATACAAAATAATTCTGAAAAAAAAATACAAAGAAAACATACAAATAATTCAGGATATGAATAAGAAGTTTAAAAAGATATAGATTTAAAAAAAAAAAAACAGAAATTCTGGAATTAAAGAATTCATGACATGGAATTCCAAATACATTTGAAAGTTTCAACAATACACTAGGTCAGGCAGAAGGAAGAATTCCAAATCTTGAAGATATACATTGTGAAATAATTCAATAAGTTAAGCAATGTCAAAAGCAATACCAATAAGACAGGCACACGCCACCACATCCAGCTAATTTTGTGTGTGTGTGTATTTTTAGTAGAGACAGGATTTCACCATGTTGGCCAGGATGGTCTCGATCTCTTGACCTCATGATCCACCCACCTCAGCCTCCCAAAATGCTGGGATTACAGGTGTGAGCCGTCACGCCCAGCTCTAACAGCAGATTTCTTAGCAGAAATCTTACAGGCCTGAAGAGAATAGGATAGTATAATCAAGGCCCTGAAAGAAAAGAAGTGCCAAGCCAAGAGTAATAAACCAAGCATAATTATTCTTCATAATTGAACAAGAAATTATCTTTCCAAGACAAGCAAATGCTGAAAGGTTTCATTACCACTAGACAGGGCATACAGGAAATGCTCAAGAAAGTCCTAAACCTGGAATTGAAAGGACAACGTTTTCAACATTTCCACATTATTACCAAGAAAACATACACAAGTATAAAACTCACTGGTAAAGCAATCACACAAAAGAGGAAGAGAAAGGTCTCAAATGGTCCTACTACAGAAATCCACCAAACCATAATGACAAGCAATAAGAGAAAAAGACAAAGGACATGCAAAACAACCAGAAAACAACAATGTGACAGGAACAAAGCTACTGGGAACAGGCCCCCCAAAATCTGGCCATAAACTGGCCCCAAAACTGGCCATAAACAAAATCTCTGGAGCACTGTGACATGTTCATGATGGCCATGACGCCCACGCTGGAAGGTTGTGGGTTTACCGGAATGAGGGCAAGGAACACCTGGCCCACCCGGGGTGAAAAACTGCTTAAAGTTGTTCTTAAACCACAAACAATAGCATGAGCGATCTGTGCCTTAAGGACATGCTCCTGCTGCAGATAACTAGCCAAGCGCATTCCTTTATTTTGGCCCATTCCTTTGTTTCCCATAAGGAATACTTTTAGTTAATCTATAATCTATAGAAGCAATGCTTATCACTGGCTTGAGTTAATAAATACGTGGGAAAATCTCTGTTTCAGGCTGCCTGCTCTGAAGGATGTGAGACCCCTGATTTCCCACTTCCCACCTCTATATTTCTGTGTGTGTGTCTTTAATTCCTCTAGTGCCACTAGGTTAGGGTCTCCCCAACTGAGCTGGTCTCGGTAGAAAGCCTCACTTATTAATAAAAATCTGGAACGTAAACAGATTAAATTCTCCACTTACAAGATTTAGAATGACTGAATGGGTAGAAAACATGATCTAACTATATTCTGCTTACAAAAAAACTCACCGGTAACACCACCTCACCAGAATCCATAGAGACAGAAGGTAAAAGAATGGCAAGAGGTTATCTATGCAAATGGAAACCAAAAGTGAGCAGGAGTAGCTATACTTATAGCAGATAAAATAAACTGTAAGTCAAGAACAATTTTTTTAAAAGATAAGGAAGGCCATCACATAATCATAAAGAGATCCATCCAAGAAGAGAATAGAACAATTCTAAATATATATGCACTAAATACTGGAGCATCTAGATTCATAAAACAAATATTACTACATCTAACAAGAGACATAGACTCCAATACAATAAGAGAGGGGAGTTTCAACTTCCCAACCTCAGCATGAGACAGATCATCTACACAGAAAATCAAGAAACAGTGGATTTAAACTGAATTTTACACCAAATAAAGCTAACAGATATTTACAGAGCATTCTATCTAACACTACAGAATATACACTCTTTTCAGGAACACATGGATCATTTTCTGGGAGAGAGCCTATGTTAACCCACAAAACAAGTCTCAACACGTTTTCAAAAATTGAAATCATATTAAGTATCTTCTCTGGCCACAATGGAAAAATACTAGAAATATACACCAAGAGAAATGTTGGCAACTAGACAGATACATGGAAATTAAACAACATGCTCCTGAATTACCATTGAGTAAACAGAGATATTAAGATGTAAATCAAAAAGTTTCTTGAAACAAATGAAAATGGAAACACAATATACCAAAACCTGTGGGATACAGTTAGACAGGGCTAAAAGGGATGTTTATAGCAATAAATACCTACCTAAGAAAAGTAGAAACATTACAGGGCTAAAAGGGATGTTTATAGCAATAAATACCTACCTAAGAAAAGTAGAAACGTTACAAACTAACAATATAATAATGAACCTCAAGGAACTAGAAAAGCAAGAAAAAAACTCATCCAAAATTAGCAGAAAAGAAATAATAAAGATCATAGTAGAACTAAATAAAAACTTTTAAAAACCATGTAAATGATCAACAAAGTGAAAAGTTTGTTCTTCAAAAACATAAGCAAAATTGAAAAACCACTAGCTAAACAAACCTAGAAAAAAAGAGAGAAAATTTGTTAAGAATAAAAGTTCCTCTACAAAGTTTTCCTTTTTGGTTTAGAATGATAAGTGTTAAGAAGATAGTTCCTCTTAAAAGCTTCCTTTAAGTTTCCCTCGCTCTTCATACTAACAAATCTTCTATTTTACTAATGACTCCTTGTGGTGCCCTCAAGTAGTTGTTGCATACAGTAAGGAAATAAACACATTTTATGTTCTTGTACTTGAACCAAGGTTTAACTCCTTTGTTCTCTAGTCTGCCTGGATCTGCCTAGACATGCCCAGACATGTCCCAGCTTGAAGTCTATGTTCTTTCCTTATTTGGAAATATTATCATCTTCCTGGTTTCCCATAAGTGACCCCCTTCTTTCCTTCATTCCCCATTGCGCCTTTACCGTATTTGGGAAAGTTTAAGTTTTTAGCCAATTGGGATCAGTTTATATTGTGTGGTCCAGTTCCAGCCAATGGAGACAGGACACAATAGTAGAAACAACTTGCATTAGGAATAAAAGCCCTGCTTTCCTTTGTTCTGGGTGCTCTCGTGGCAATCAGGCTTATGGGTAGCACCTTTCTGCAGAAGTAAAAATTGCCTTGCTGAGAAATCCTTTGTTCAAGTGTTCATTTTCTTTGTGACTCCAAGGTTTATTTTAACAATTTTCTGGGGGCTCATCCAGGATTCCCATTCTCCTTTGGGAAGGGGTCTTTGGTCACCTCATCTAGGGGAGGCACACCTCACTGCCCCACAGCGGTGGCCCCAGGGATGGGAGATTGAGACTACCCATCGTGATGAACAAATCCAGGCTCTCAGCATTGTGGAAGGAGAAGGCCTGCAAGTACCACAATGACCAGGTAACTCTGTGCAGAGACCAAGGTAAAAAAGTCACAAGGACAACAGTATTTCCTTGGTGGTGGGGATATTCTGGAGGTTAAAGGGCGTGAAAGGTAACAAGCGCTACTGCTGTGCAGAGTGAGTGAGTCCAATCTGCGGTTCCGTGGTCACCTCATACAGCTTATGGTGGCCCTCTTGTAGGGATACTGATGTTGGGGTTTATGCAGTCCCACTGATGCTAAGGGGAGCCTAATTTCCTCTGGGAAAGCAGCCAGAGTGGACAAAGCAAAAGGAGAGGAGTGCAAGGAAGCTCCAGGGTAGGGATTAAACCTCCAGGGAAGGATAGGTGAGAAATCTCTAGTTCAAGGGACTGAGCCTAACCAGTATTCAACATGGGAAATACCCTGAGTAAGATAGAAGGTAAAAAGGAAAGGGCAGACAGTGAAATCACCTCTGATAGTCCTTTAGGACTCATGTTAAAATATTGGAAGGATACAAGAGGACTAAACATAAGAAAAAGCAACAGATGATAAAGTATTATTGTTTCATTTGGACCAAGGAACCTATTCTAAAGCTTTCAGCTTTCTGGCCAAAATTCGGGTCAAATGAGGATTGGACTTGCCAGCTTTTAATAGAATATGTAAATGATAAGAGTCCTGTTTCCCAGGAGGAAATACAATATGTTCTGTGTTGGCGGCAAGGGCCCATCCTCCTTTGTCATCTGAAAACTAAAGAAGACAAGCCAGAAACTACTTCTCATGAAATTAATACCCCTTACTCCAAGAACCCCACCAACACGTGGGACCCCTTAGACCATCTTCCACCACCAAACCTTCTTCTCCCCTCCCAGTAGACCAACATCCCCCACCTCCCCCTCCAGTAGATGTAACAGTCCCAGATCTTTCCCCTACTCAGATTTTTTTCCCTCCTTATAACACTTGATTCTTGGGGTCATCCCCAGTTTGAATGCCCTCCCTCAGAAAGACTTCAACATGAGTTAGAACAATGTAAAAAGGATATCCAAAACTTCCCTTTTCCCTCTTCCTCTAGGTGTTTGGCTACAAACTTCTTCCCATTGAGGGAAATGCCTCTAGGAGGAGGGAGCATTGGCTTTGTAAATGCTTCCCAACCAGTTCAGAAGTCCAGAGCTTGAAGAGGGAACTCAAGCCACTCTTAGACGATCCTTATGGAGTGGCAGATCAAATTGATCAATTTTTAAGACCCCAGTGGTATACTGGGGCTGAGTTAATGTCCATCATAGGCATCCTTTTCTCAGGGGAAGAAAGGAGCAGGATGCATAGGGCCGCTATGACCATTTGGGAGCATGAGCATCCTCCAGGTCAAAACGTCCCTGCAGCCAAACAGAAATTTTCTGCTCAAGATCCCCAGTGGGATAATAACAACATAGCTCATAGGAGGAATATGAGAGACCTGCAAGAAATGATAATAAAAGGAATTAGAGAATCGGTACCCCGCAGCCAGAATATGACCAAAGCTTTTAATATACAGCAAGAAAAGGATGAGGGGCCTATGGAATGTTTTAATAGGCTTAAGGAACAAATGAGGAAATATGCTGGTTTGGGTGGAGGAGACCCACTTGGACAAGGAATGTTAAAGCTTCACTTTGTCACAAATAGCTGGCCAGACATTACCAAGAAATTACAAAAGATAGAAAACTGGAAGGACCATCCCATAGGGGAACTCTTAAGGGAGGCCCAAATGGTGTATGTACAGATGGATGAAGAAAAGCAAAAGCACAAAGCAAAGATTCTGCTGTCCTTACAGCAGGGAACTCCCCAATAGGCAGTTCAAAGAAATGTTGCTGGTAAATCTTTAGGTACCCGACTGCCAGACCCTGTAACAGAGGTAAAGGAATCAAACCAGGGAACAAGGGAATAAAAAGAGGAATAGTGCAGAAGAAATGCTTCAAATGTGGGAAGGAAGGTCACTTCATAAGAGAATGACCTGAATGGAAGAAAGAAAAAGAAATCACCCCACTTATGATCTTTGAGGAGGAATGGGGGGCCAGGGGCTCTACTCTTTTTACCTCGGGTCTCACCAAAAGCCCCTGATAAATGTAGAGGTGGGACCCAAACCTGAGAATATCACCTTTTTAATTGACTCAGGAGGTGCTCATTCCTCAGTTTGTTATCTTCCCCCTAGTGTAACTTGGTCACAAGAAGAACTTTTTATTTTGGGAGCAAAAGGAGAGGGGTTTAAAGCAAAAGTCTTAGAAGAAACAAAAATTAAACCCCAACCCACAGACCCCTGATCTTTGCCCAGAACACAGATGTTTAGATTTAATTAGTTATCAAACAAAAGTTAGACCTGATCTAAATGAAACACTCTTTCAGACTGGGAAACACCTGTTTGTAGATGGTTCCTCCCAAATAATCAAAGGAAAAAGGCATAACGAGTATTCAATGATAGATGGAGATACCCTCACAGAAACAGAGTCTGAAAGGTTACCAAATGATTGGTCTGCACAAACATGTGAGTTGTTCACATTAAATCAGGCCTTAGGTTGGGCACGGTGGCTCACGCCTGTAATCCCAGCACTTTGGGAGGCCGAGGTGGGCAGATCACGAGGTCAGGAGATCAAGACCATCCTGGCTAACACGGTGAAACCCCATCTCTCCTAAAAATACAAAAAAAAATTAGCCGGGCGTGGTGTCGGGCGCCTGTAGTCCCAGCTACTCCGGAGGCTGAGGCAGGAGAATGGCGTGAACCTGGGAGGAGGAGCTTGCAGTGAACCGAGATGGTGCCACTGCACTCCAGCCTGGATAACAGAGTGAAACTCCATCCCAATTAAAAAAAAAAAAAAAAAAAAAAATCAGGCCCTAAAATTTCTGCAAATCAAGAAGGAACAATCTATACAGACTCCAACTATGCATTTGCAGTAGTCCATAGTTTTGGAAAAATTTGGACTGAGCGGGGCCTCATTAACAGCTAAGGTCAAAATTTACTCCATAGTGACCTAATAATACAAGTACTGGAAAATTTACAGTTATCAAAAACAATAGCTGTTGTACATGTCCCGGGACATCAAAGGAATCCTTCATTTGAAGGCCAGGGAAATAATCTCACTGACCAAATAGCTAAGTAAGCTGCCTCTTCTCCAGCAGAACCCATTTTTCGACTAACCCCTTGTCTTCCATCTCCAGCTGCACTCCCTATCTTCTCTCAAGTAGATCAGAAAAAAATTTTAAAAATTAGGAACTGAGGAAACTCAAAAGGAAAGTGGTTATTACCAGATGGAAGGGAAATGTTATCCAAACCTCTTATGAGGGAAATATTGTCACAGCTTCATCAAGGATCTCACTGGGGTCCTCAAACCATGTGTGATGTAGTCCTTAGGGTTTATGGGTGCATAGGAATATACACCCTCACCAAGCAAATAGTGGAAAGTTGTATAGTGTGCAGAAAATCTCATAAGCAGACCCTAAAAAGACAACCTCCCAGAGGGAGAAATCCTGGGTTAAGGCCATTTCAAAGTGTCCAAGTCAACTATATTGAAATGCCCCCAATAGGCCACCTTAAGTATTTACTGGTAATAGTAGATCATCTTACCCACCCATCTATCCACCCACTGGATAGAAGCCATCCCTTTTCCAAGTGCAACAGCCAGCAATGTGGTCAAAGCCCTGCCAGAACATAGCATACCCGGGTTTGGAATAATAGAGAATATTGATTCAGATAATGGGACCCACTTTACCACACACATTATTAAAGGACTAATCCAAGTATTAGGGATAAAATGGGAATATCATACTTCTTGGCCTCTGCCTTCATCAGGGAGAGTAGAAAGAATCAATCAAACTTTAAAGAATCATCTAACCAAATTAATTTTAGAAACTCGGATGCCATGGACAAAATGTCATCCCATTGCTTTACTAAGAATCCAAACTGCCCCTCAGAGGGATCTTGGCCTGTCGCCTTATGAAATGCTTTATGGGTAACCTTATCTAAACATTACTACTGACCTTCCTATGAACAAAACAAAAGATCAGTTCCTTAGAAATGATGTATTTGGTCTGTCTTCCACTCTTTCTTCCCTCAGGACTCAAGGTCTCCTAGCACAGACTCCACCCCTTGAATTCCTGGCCCACCAGCGTCAACCCAGAGATCATGTCCTTATCAAAGGCTGAAAAGAGGGAAAGTTCGAGCATACCTGGGAAGGACCCTATCTGGTGCTCACAACAACTGAAACAGCAGTTCAGACCACTGAGAAAGGGTGGACCCATTATACTCGAGTCAAGAAGGCATCACCGTCTCCAGAGACATGAACCGTTACTCCGTCGACTCCCACCAGAGTGACAATAAAAAGAAAAACGTAATCTGTATATCTCTTTTTCTTCTTTTCTTTCCCTTAACTGCCCCCATCTCATCATTAATGTAACTAGATCAAGTTTGCCCAAAATTATTACCTTTGATGTGTGTCTAGTCATGTCTTGTGGAAATTTACAGGACCAAAGACAGCTTACTGCCTCAGATAAATATCTTTGTCCCTCTTGGACTTCCTCAGATTGGAAAGATATAGCAAATTCCTGTAAAGATCATGATAAAATAGTAGTTGTATTAACTGGTGGGAATGGGACTCTTGTCCCCTTAAAACAGAGTCCCTATGCTATGGTCTGATGTCCTGTGGAACACCAAAGCTCCAGGCTGGACTGCTCCCACCAGTCTGCCAGTCCTTAAAGCCATACATCCATTTTACAAAAGGGAATGCCTCTTCTCATTGTCCATATAACCAATGTAATCCTATTCAGCTTACTATTACTATTGCAACATCCCAAAACTCTTCCCCTTCATTAAGTCGTATTTATGGCATATGGACCAACATCTCAGGAAAGGATCCTAGGGGAATTTTTGAAATCTGCTTTATTGCCCCTTCCACCTCTCTATCACATCTTCCTCAAACCATCACCCCACCTGTACCCAGGGACAAAATCAAAGTAGTGATAGTAGAAGTAAAAGACCTGAGGCAAACTCTAGCCATTGAAATAGGGTCTAAGGATGCAAATGCCTGGCTGGAATGGATTAAATATTCCATCCACAGTCAAAATAAGAATGATAGTTATACTTGGGCGCACGGCAGACCAGAGGCCCAAATTGTCCCCTTTCCATTCAAATGGTCTTGTAATAGACCAGATATGGACTCCATGGTAGCTCTGCTCCAAGACCCCACAGCCTGGGGCAATAAATCATGTCAAACAGTTTCTCTGCTATTCCCTGAGGTCTAGCACCCTGCAGGTCAGCCCCCAAAGGCCATTCAGCCTCCATCTTCCGGGACCAAATTTGCTTTGTGTCTCTCACAACAGGGAGAAAATTTGGCTTTCCTTGGAAACCTGACGGGATGCAGTGAGGTCAAGCACTTCCAAGAGCTAACCCATCAGTCCGCCCTTATCCATCCCCAAGCAGATGTATGGTGGCATTGTGGTGGACCTTTGTGGGATACTCTGCCAAATAAAAGGAGTAGTACTTGTGCTGTAATTCAATTGGCTAGCTCTTTCGCCCTGGCATTTCATTCACCAAAAAAAAATTTTTTTAAATGGCATTTTTGTTAAAATTTAAAAAAGGCATCGTAGTACAAAAAGTGTTCCTGTGAGTCTTTTGATCCCAACATTTATACATATGCTACTGGAGTACCAGATGAATTTAAAGCTTGAAACCGAATAACTGCAGGATTTAAGTCATTATTCAGGTGGGTGCTTATCAATAAAAATGTAGATTGGATAGCCGGGCGCAGCGGCTCACGTCTGTAATCCCAGCACTTTAGGAGGACAAGGTCGGTGGATCACGAGGTCAGGAGTTTGATACCAGCCTGACCAACACAGTGAAACCCTGTCTCTACTAAAAATACAAAAATTAGCTGGGCATGGTGGCATGCACCTGTAATCCCAGCTACTCAGGAGAGAGTTGCTTGAACCTGGGAGGCAGAGGTGGCAGTGAGCCAAGATCACACCACTGCACTCCAGCCTGGGTGACAGACTGAGAGTCCATCTTGAAAAAAAAAATGTAGATTGGATAAATTATATTTACTACAATCAGCAATGATTCATTAATTGTACAAGGGATACTATGAGTGAATAGCTGTGCAACTAGGACCCACCAGTCAGATGACTTGGGAAAATAGAATAGCACTAGACATGATACTAGCAGAAAAAGGCAGGGTTTGTGTTATGATTGGAACTCAATGTTGTACTTTTATCTATAATAATACTGCCCCTGATGGAGCTATAACAAAAGCACTACAAGGTCTTACTGCTTTATCAAATGAACTAGTTAAAAACTCTGGAATAAATGATCCTTTCACTAGCTTAATGGAAAGGTGGTTTGGTAAGTGGAAAGGACTCGTGTCCTCAATTCTCACCTCACTGACTCTCATAATCAGTGTACTTATCCTTGTAGAATGTTGTATTATACCTTGCATTCATGGATTAGTGCAAAGGCTTATAGAAAAGGCTCTTACCAAAACCCCTTTCAATTCTCCTCCCCCTTACTCAGATAAGTTGTTCCTTCTAACTGATCAAGAAGAGCAACAAAGTCAAGATATGGTAAGGAGATTTGAAGAGGAAAAACTGTAAAATCAAGAGGGGGAAACTGTAAAGAATAAAAGTTCCTCTCCAAAGTTTTCCTTTTTAGTTTAGCATGATCAGTGTTAAGAAGATAGTTCCCCTTAAAAGCTTTCTTTAAGTTTCCCTTGCTCTTCATACTAACAAATCTTCTAATTTACAAATGACTCTTTATTATGCTTCAAGTAGTTGTTACAACAGTAAAGAAACAAACACATTCTATGTTCTTGTACTTGAACCAAGGCCTCACTCCTAGTCTGCCTGGATCTGACCAGACATGCCCAGACATGTCCCAACTTGCAGCCTATGCTGTTGCCTTATTTGGAAATATTATTGTCTTCCTGGTTTCTCATAAGTGACCCCCTCAATTCCTTTGTTCCCCATTGCACCTTTACCTTATTTAGGAAAGTTAACATTTTTAGCCAATTGAGATCAGTTTAGATTGTGTGGCCTAGCTCCAGCCAATGGTGACAGGACACAATAGTAGAAACAACTTGCGTTAGGAATAAAAACCCCTGCTTTCCCTTGTTCTGGGTGCTCTCGTGGCAATCAGGCTTACGGGTAGCACCCTTCTGCAGAAGTAAAAATTGCCTTGCTGAGAAATCCTTTGTTCAAGTACTCATTTTCTTTGTGACTTCGAGCTTTATTTCTTTTTTTTTTTCTTTTTTTTTTTTTTTTTTGAGACGCAGTCTGGCTCTGTCGCCCGGGCTGGAGTGCAGTGGCTGGATCTCAGCTCACTGCAAGCTCCGCCCCCCGGGTTTACACCATTCTCCTGCCTCAGCCTCCTGAGTAGCTGGGACTACAGGCGCCCGCCACCTCGCCCGGTTAGTTTTTTTTTATTTTTTTTTTTAGTAGAGACGGGGTTTCAACGTGTTAGCCAGGATGGTCTCGATCTCCTGACCTCGTGATCCGCCCGTCTCGGCCTCCCAAAGTGCTGGGATTACAGGCTTGAGCCACCGCGCCCGGCCCCCGAGCTTTATTTCTAACAGACTCAAACAAAATCAGGAAAGAAAAGAGAAACATTACAACTGATATTGCAAAAATACAAAAGACCATCAGAGACTATTAGGAACAATTCTGTACTGACAAACTGGAAAACCTGGAGGAAATGGATAAATTCCTGGAAACAAACAACCTACCAAGATTAAATTAGGAAGAATAGAAAACCTGAAGCCCTAACATCCATGAACCATTCTCACAGCAGGTCCAGTGGGTCCCTGACCACCCTGTGATTATTTCCTCAGTGCTGGTTTGCATAATTGAAATAGACCTACTCAGCAACAGGCAAAATCCACAGATCAGTTCCTTTTTTTAACTTTTATTTTCAGTTCAGGGATACAAGTGCAGGCTGTTTTACAGGTAAACTTGCGTTGTGGGAGTTTGGTGCACAGATTATGTAATCACCCAGGTTTTAAGCCTAGTATGCGTTCGTTATTTTCCCTGATCCTCTTCTTCCTCCCTCCCTCCACTTTCTGAAAGGCACCAGTGTGTGCTATTCCCCTCTATGTCTCTATGCATTCTCATCATTTAGCTCCCACTTAGAAGTGAGAACACGCAGTATTTGGTTTTCTGTTTTTGCATTAGTTTGCTAAGGATAATGGCTTCCAGCTCCATCCATGTCTCTGCAAAGGACATGATCGTGTTCCTTTGTCTGGCTGCACAGTATTCCATGGTATCTATGTATGACATTTTTTTATCCAGTCTATAATTGATGGGCATTTAAGTTGATTCCATGTCTTTGCTATTGTGAATAGTGCTGCAATGAACATATGTGTGCCTATGTCTTTATAATAGAATGATGTGTATTCCTTTGGGTATAATGATATTTCTGTCTGTAGGTCTTTGAGAAATCATCACACTCTCCAGCATATGCTGGACATGGTGACTCACACCTGTAATCCCAGCACTTTGGGAGGCAGAGGCAGGTGGATCACGAGGTCAGGAGTTTGAGACCAGTCTGGTCAACAAGGTGAAACCCGTCTCTACTAAAGATACAAAAAATTAGCTGGGTATGGTGGCACGTGCCTGTAATCCCAGCTACTTAGGAGGCTGAGAAAAGGAGAATCACTTGAACTCAGGAGGCAGAGGTTGCAGTGAGCCGAGATCTCACCATTGCACCCCAGCCTGGACGACAGGGTGAGACTCTGTCTCAAAAAAAAAAAAAAAAAAAAAAAAATCAGGTAGTGTAATGCCTCCAGCTTTGTTCCTTGTGTTTAGGATTGCCTTGGCTATTCAGGCTCTTTTTTGGTTCCAGGTGAATTTTAAAATAGTTTTTTCTAGTTCTGTGAAGAATGTCAGTGGTAGTGGCCGGGCGTGGTGGCTCACACCTGTAATCCCAGCACTTTGGGAGTCTATTCCTTCACTAAACTATTATTGAGAGTTTTAAACATGAATAGATGTTGAATTTTATCAAAAGCCCTTTCTGCATCTACTGAGATAATCATGTGGTTTTTTGTCTTTAGTTCTGTTTATATAATGAGGCACATTTATTAATTTACATATGTTGAGTAAATGTTGCATACTGGGGATGAAGTCTACTTGATTGTGGTGGATAAGCTTTTTGATGTGCTGCTGGATTTGGCTTGCCAGCATGTTGTCAAAGATTTTTGCATCAATGTTCATCAAGAATATTGGCTTGAAGTTTTCTTTTTTGTTGTTGTTGTATCTCTGCCACATTTTGGTATCAGGATGATGCTGGCCTAATAGAATGAGTTAGGGAGAAGTCTCTCCTCCTCATTTTTTTTTTTTTTTTTTTTTGGAATAGTTTCAGTAGTAATAGTACCAGCTCTTCTTTGTACATCTAATAGAATTTGCCTGTCAATCATCTGGTCCTGGGTTTTTTTGGTTGGTAGGCTGTTTATTACTGCCTTAATTTCAGAACTCATTTTTAGTCTGTTCAGTGATTCAATTTCTTCCTGGTTCAGTCTTGGAGGGGGCAGGTGTATGTGTCTAGGAAATTGATCCTTGTCTTCTAGATTTTCCAGTTTATTTGCATAGAGGTGTTCATAATATTTTCTGGTGGTTGCTTGAATTTCTGTGTGGTCAATGGTATTATCCCTCTTATTGTTTCTAATTGTGTTTATTGGAATCTTCTCTCTTTTCTTCTTTACTAGCCTAGCTAGGGGTCTATTGATTTTATTAATTAAAAAAAAAAAAAACCTAGGCCAGGAGCGATGGCCTCACCCCATGCATTCAGTTTGAACCTTTTTCTGAGGAAAGGGTTAGTGTGTTTTTAGTTGGATGCAAGCTAATTGTATCATCTTTGGCAAAAGTATGACTTTAACTTGTTTTTTGGTTTTTTTGTTTTTTTTTTTTTTTTTGAGACGGAGTCTCGCTCTGTTGCCAGGCTGGAGTGCAGTGGCCGGATCTTAGCTCACTGCAAGCTCCGCCTCCCAGGTTCACACCATTCTCCTGCCTCAGCCTCCCGAGTAGCTGGGACTACAGGCGCCCGCCACCTTGCCCGGCTAGTTTTTTGTATTTTTTAGTAGAGATGGGGTTTCACCGTGTTAGCCAGGATGGTCTCGATCTCCTGACCTCGTGATCCACCCATCTCGGCCTCCCAAAGTGCTGGGATTACAGGCTTGAACCACCGCGCCCGGCCTTATACTTGTTTTTATTTGGAGATGAAGTAAGGTTTAAGAAAATGTTAAGGGGTGCCAAGTTCACCAGCATGGACTGGGATGGTGGGTCTTAGGTGTCAATTTTACTAAACCATAGTACCTAGTTATTTAATCAAACACTAATTTATATGTTGCTATGATAGTGTTTTGCAGTTGGGATTAAAATCTGGTATCAATTGATTTTATGAAAAGGAAATTACCCTCAATAATCTAGGTGGGACTTTTTGAATCACTTGAAGGCCTTTGGGCAAAATATGAGGCTTCCCAGAGAAGAAAACGTTCTGCCTGAAGATGACAGTAGCAACTACAGTTTAGGTTTCCAGTCTGCCAGCCTGGTCTACAAAGTTTAGACTGAGCCTGCAACATTGCGATTTCCAGCCTGCCAGCCTGCGGAGGTGTAACTTGTGAGATCAATAATGTAAAATGAGGGGTGGGAAAAGATGTAAAGAAGCAGAGTTTTATATTGGCTTCAATTCAAGATTGTTATAACTGTATTGTTATGTGCAATACCATAGTAATCACAAAGAAATAGACACAAAATATACACAAAAGAAAATGAGAAGGCAATGAAAACATATCACTAGAAAAAAATCGACTAAAAACAAAGGAAAGTTGGAATGAAGGAGATGAGGGACAAAACAGCTATAAGACTTGCATAAAACCAACATCACAATTACAGAACTAAATCCTTATCAGTAATTACTTTAAATGTAAATGGATTAAACTCTCCAATCAGAATTCAGAGATTATCACAATGGATAGAATAAAAAGAATCTGGCTGGGCACGGTGGCTTGAACTTGTAATCCCAGCACTTTGGGAGGCTGAGGCTGGCGGATCACAAGGTCAGGAATTCAAGACCAGCCTGGCCAACAAGATGAAACCCTGTCTCTACTAAAAATACAAAAAAATTAGCCGGGTGTAGTGGCAGGTGCCCGTAATCTCAGTTACAAGGAAGGCTAAGGCAGGAGAATTGCTGGAACCAGGGAGGCAGGGGTTAGACATGTTAAACATGTTAAACATTAGACATGTTAAAACTTTCTCTTTAGCAATAAATTTTAAAACTACAGAAAATTCCAGCAAAGACCTAGAAAACCAAAAAGCATTAGCCACACAGTCTTTATTGATTTATACACATAGGAACATCAGTGAAAAAATACATATTGTCTCAAGTGCAAATGATACATTTACCAAGAGAAACTGTATTTCAGGCCATAAAACAATACATTTGAAAATATTGAAATCATACAAGATGTATTTTCTGACCGTATGGAAACACATTAGAAATCAGTAACAATAAGATGATCCTGTGGACTGAATGTTTTTGTCATCCCCTAAATTCACATATTGAAACTTAATCCCTAATGTGATAGTGTTTGAAGCTGGGGCCTTTAGGAGGTGATTAAGTCCCGAGGGCAGAGCCCTTATTAGTGAGATTAGTCCCCTTATAAAAGGGACCTCATTGAGCTCCTTTGCTCCTTCCACCATGTAAGGACACCAAGAAAAGACACCATCTGTGAATCAGGACGCACCCTTCATCACACACTCTCTCTGCCATTGTCTTGACCTTGGACTTCCCAGGCTCTGGAATTGTGAGAATTGTGAGAAATAGATTTCTGTTGTTTATAAGCCACACAGACTACGGTGTTCTGTATCAACAGCCCAAATGGACTAAGATACATGATCATAAACATACCAAGTATCTGGAAATTAAACATCAAAATTCTGATCGACAACTTTGTCAACGAAGAAATCACTAGAGAAATTAGGACGTCTTCTAAACTGAAGGATATGAAAGTACAATAAATCAAAATCTGTGGCATGTAGCTGCAGTACTAGAGAAAAATTGGTATTTTTAAGTGCCTCTATTAAAAAAGAAGGTCTCAAATTAGCAACTTAGCTTCTGCCATAAAAAACCAAAAAAGAACAAATTAAACCAAAGCATGCAGAGGAAGGAAATAATAATGAAACAGAAGTCAATGAATCAGAAAGATAAAAAAAAATTAATAAATCCAAAAGTTGGTTGTATGGGAAAATAATCAGTAAATTTTATAAACCCCTAGCTAGATTGATCAAGGCAAAAAGACACAAATTAACAAAATCAAGAAGAAAAGAACATCAGTGCACAGTCTTCAGGTCCTGAAAAGAAATATTAATAATTTCATGCCAATACGTTTGACAACCAAGTGAACAATTTCCTTGAGAGAGAAAACTCAGGAAAATTGACCCAAGAAGAAATACAAAATGTGACCAGCTATATATAAATATCAGAAATTGAATTTGTAATAGAAATCCTTCCCATAGAGGAAATTCCAGGTCCAGAAGGCTTCAATGATGAATTATATGGAACATATAGTTGAGAAATAACATCAATTTTTCAAACACCCTTTTAGAAATCAGAGGAGGCAACCATTTTCAAGTGAATTTATGAGGGAAACATTACTCAGATTTAAAAAAGAAGAAGAAAACCCAGACAACAAAATCACAAGAAAAAAGAATCAAGAACAACTATTTCTCTTGAGCACAGACCCCAAATTCTGTGCAAAAAGTTATTAAATTCAAATAAACATAAAAAGAACAATGTGTCATGCCAGATTGTTTTTTTTTATGGGGAAGTGTTTGGTTCAACACCTGCAAATTAAATAACACAACTCACTCAATTAATGCAATAAAAAACAGGCTGGGTGCAGTGACTCATGCCTGTAATCCCAGCACTTTGGGAGGCCGAGGTCAGCAGGTTACTTGAGGTCAGGAGTTCCAGACCAGCCTGGCCAACATGGCGAAATTCCGTCTCTACTAAAAATACAAAATTAGCCCGACATGGTGGTGGACACCTATAATCCTAGCTTCTCAGAAGGGTGAGGCAGGAGAATCTCTTGAACCCAGGAGGCGGAGGTTGCAGTGAGCCAACATCACGCCACTGCACTACAACCTGGGTGACACACTGAGACCCTGTCTCAAAAAAAACCTTTTTTGTTTTGAGACAAGGTCTCACTCTGTTACCAAGGCGAGTGCAATGGCACGATCATAGCTAACTGCAGCCTCGAACTTCCAGATTCAAGCAATCTTCCTGGCTGTCACAGCTGTCTGCGCGAGTGCCAGAGCAGACACCAGCAGCTCCGCCTCTGCCACGCCACCACCACTGCTAGCACAAGCGTTGCACAGGAACACCACAGCCCCACTCCCAGCGATACCCCACACCAGCCGATGTGCCTGCACTCCGCTGTGCTGCCTCAGCTGCTGACGTGTTAACACCTGAAACTAAAATAAACAGTAAAAAAACTAAATACCATTTAAAACTTTTTTTAAAGGTATCAAACAAAGATGCCAAAAGTCAAGTGCAGCAAAAACAAAAATTGACAAATGGGACCTAATTAAAGAGCTTCTGCACAGCAAAATAAACTGTCAACAGAATAAACAGCCTACAGAATGGGAGAAAATATCACAAACTATGCATCTGACAAAGGTCGAATATCCAGAACCTATGAGGAATGTAAAGACATTAACAAGCAGAAAACAAGCAATCGCGTTAAAAAAGTAGGCAAAAAACATGGACAAACACTTTTCAAAAGAAGACATACACAGGGCCAGCAAGCATATGAGAAGATGATCGACATCACTAATCACTACAGAAATATGAACCCAAACCACAGTGAGATACCATCTCACACAGTCAGAATGGATATTATCACAAAGCCAAAAAGTTACAGATGCTGGCAAGGTTGCAGGGAACAGGGAACGCTTATACACTGCCAGTGGGAATGTAAATTAATTAGTTCGGCCAGTATGGAAAGCAGTTTGGCGATTTTTCAAAGAACTTAGAATTACCATTTGACCCAGCAATCCCTTTATTGGGTATATCCCCAAAGGAATATAAATCATTCTATCATAAGGACACCCCATGCATGTGTATGTTCATTGCAGGGCTATTCAGAATAGCAAAGACATGGAATCAACCTAAATGCCCATCAATGGTAGACTGGATAAGGAAAATGTGGTACATATACACCATGGAATACTACATATCCATAAAAAAGAACAAGGTCATGTCCTTTGCAGCAACATGGATGGAGCTAGAGGCCATTATCCTGAGAACTACCACAGGAACAGAAAACCAAACACCACGAGTTCTCGCTTATAAGTGAGAGCTCAACAGTGAGTACACATGGACTCAAAGAAGGGAACAGTAGACACCAGGGCCTACTGGAGGGTGGAGGATGGGAGAAGAGTGAAGATTTTAAAACTTCCAATCAAGTACCATGCTTATAACCTGCATTGTGAAATAATCTGTACACCAAACCCCCATGACATGCAATTTAAATATATAACAGGCCTGCACATGTACCACAGAACCTAAAAGTTAAAAAATAATAATGAAAAATAGAATGTAACACTCATTTGTGACAAAATTTGTCAGTAAACAGGAATTGTAGTCAAGTTCTTCAATTTGATAAAGGGCTTCTATGTAAAACCTACAACTCACATCATATTTTATGATGAAAATAGATCACTCTCTACCTAAGATCAAGAAAATGGCAAAGATATTGTCCTGGAGGTTCTGGCCAGAGCATTAAGCCAAGAAAAAGAAATGAAAGACTTATAAATGAAAGAGAAGTAAAATGTCCTAGTTTGCAGGTGACAATATTATCCAAGTGGAAAATATTAAGGCAAATAAAACTTCTAGAAGTAATAAGTGAATTTATCAAAATTGTACGGTACAACTCCTACACAGAAGTAAAGTCTCTATAAGTAATGTAAAATCAGAATAATGAAAAATTTAAAAATCCACTTATAAAACATTTATTAAAGTAATACCATGTTCAGACATTAATTTTTTAATAGTGTTTGTGATTTGTACACTAAGATCTACATGGCAGCACCGACAGAAAGTCAAGATGATCGAAATAAACAGAGAAGTAGTGTATTCAAGAACTAGGGATCTCCAATGTTATTAATTCTCCAAGATTGAACTATTAAATTAAGTGGAATTTGAATTAAAACACTGGTGAGCTTTAAAAGAAGTGTTTAAAGAAATTGGCAAGCTGAAGCTACCATTTCAACGGAAATAAAAATAACTTTGAATAGCCAAAATAATTTTTTAAATGAAGAAATTTGGAGGATGCATAGTGGGTGATTTCAATATTTACTATAAATTCTAGTAACAAAAAGCAGTGTGATATTGGCATAAAATAGGCATAAATCAATGGAATACAATAAAGCGTACATGAATAGAACCACACAGACCCCGGCTGATCCCAACCCTGACCTAGGGTAGGCGCGCCCTCTTGTGTTCAGACCCCTGTCCTGCTGCCTGGAGCCCAGGGAGACCCAGAGGAGGTCTTGGCTGAGCAGGTGAGGTGGGAGCTCAGGGCCTCTGTCTTTAGCCCTGTGGGCACACCGGGGGCGCCGCCGCGCTGCTCTCAGATTCTCTGAGCGGAAGAGAAGAGTGGGCTGTAAGTCAGGCAGAGATGGCTGACCCGGGGCTGAGCATCAGTGGGGGTGAAGGAGCCTCTGGGCAGCAAGGGACTCCACAACGATGAGAGGAGAGGGAAGCTCTGGAGCCTTGTGCCGTCCCTGAGGTTTCTGTCTCCTCCCTGCAAACCCTCTCTCCAGCCCTTCATGACAACACTCTGGAAAACCGAAGAGAAGAAGCATTTTCTTCCTCTGCTTCTTTCTTTTCAGTGCTCCTTCTTCATGTAACAACAATAACACGTGCACAGCTGCTTTCCAGGAAGGATGCATGAGACTTGGTCACGTGCTCGTTTCTGGCAGAGGACCTGGGGTCTGGGAATGGAGGAAAATGTCCCCTGTAATACCTTTGGAATGTTTTGAAGAATCTTTTCAAAACATGTTACATGAAAAATCCCTCTCATTGGCAGGGCCCTCTCCAGTGACCGCCCAGTTTACCTAGATGTGGCTGTGCAATGGGGCCAGATTGAGGCCCTCCACGGCGTCGTTCATCCAGCACGCCCAGGTGTCCACATCTCAGAACCTCTGCACAGCTGCTCCCCTGCCTGGAAGCTCATCTCCAGGGCTCCCTTCCACCCTGACATTCTCCTCATTCCCACCACAACCCGTCCCTGCACTGCCCACTTCATGTGGCATCTCCCATCCCCTCTGACCCCACCCTGTACCTTTTTGACACATTTTACTCATTTAAGAATTTTTCTTTCTGCCTCCCTCCTCCCAAACCAGGTTGTCATCTGTCACCTATGGAGTGCAGGTGCCCCACTCCCTTCATTGTAGCCATTCTCTGTGGGCCCCAGGCCGATTCCTCTCCTCCCAAGTAGCTTGTAGCTCCTGGTTCCCTGGCTCCCACTCCAGCTATGCTGTCTCCTTGATATTGATGACTTCAACATATGCAGATGCGGTAGGCTGGGTAATGGTCCCCCCAAAGTAGTCCAGCCTCAATCCTTAGAATTGAACAGAGTCACTTGCCTTACATGGCAAAAGGGACATTACTCATGTAATGAAGTCTCTCTCTCCTCTGGACCTTAAAATAGGGAGATTCTCCTGGACTATTTGCATGGGCCCAATCAAATCACATGAGCCATTAAAAGCACAGAGTCTGCTCTGGCTGGAGTCAGAGATGGAGGGAGGAAGAGGAGACACAGGAGAGGAAGCCACAGGTTCCTAGCGGGGGCATTGGATGTGCCACAGGGGCCACGTGTAAGGACGCAAGACAAGGCGCTAGGAGCTAAGTGTTGCTCTCAAATGACAGTCAGAAAAGAAACAGTGACCTCAGTCCTATCTGCAAGGAACTGAATTCAGATAACAGCCTGAATAAACTTGGGAGTGGATTTTCCTCCAGAGTCTCCAGGAAGGAACACAGACCTGCCCATAGGCTGGCATGATCTTAGCCCGCTATGAGACTGGACTTGCAATTCCACACATCAGTGACCCCAGTGACAAAGAGGTATAAAGCCACTCAGCTTGTGGTAATTTTTATGACAGCAATAGACACCCATACAGCAGGAGTCTGTCCTCACTCCCTGGCATCTGAGATCCTAAAATCCTCTCCTCCTCATGACCTTCTCCTCTGTGCTGTGCCTGGGCCCTGTGCCCCTGTCATCTAGGCCTCAATGGCTTAAACCCTAGCACATAATGTACTTTCTCAATCTGTCACACTTCTTACTCTCTGACCGTCCTCCCAAATCATCCCCAAAATTGCAAAGAGTCCACAGTTTGAGGACACAATGGTCACTATCTAATTTTTCATATGTTGTGTAATTTTATATCAGCAAATAATTCACTCTAAAACATTTACCTGTTTTTCAGGCTTGGTGTCCCCCATGTAAACATTCAATTTCAGCAATCTCTTTAACCCCCCAACAATAATATTATTACACTGAAGAGAGTTCTCAATCTAGTGATCCTGCATCTACCCATTTCCCTGAGCCAAATGGGTGTCTTAATAATTTCCTCAAACATTTTTCTTCTGTGGAGGTAGATAAGGAGCTCCATCCCTCCCTTGTCTCTCCCTGCAACTGTCTCTCACACTTGCTCGGCAAAATTAAAGCTGAAAAGTGAATTCCATTTGCCTACATTCACCTGCCCCCATTGCTCAGGTTTCTTAAAACTCAGCACACAGCACATCTTGTTTTTTGGAAACAACACCTCGCGACCCAAAGTCTTCTAAGATGTAAACACCACGTTCAGCAATCACCCTCTCCACAGCTCCCCTCAGCCTCCTCCTGGCCTGGTGACTCCTACACCCCTTCTGCTGTGCTCACACGTCTAACCCTCCTTCCCCATTCTTACTGCCAGCTGATGACCTTGCACTTCCTACCTCACTTCAAGAGAAGTGAACACATTAGAAGACAATTTCTCAGATTCCACCACCATCAGCTCAAGAATTTGCAGCTGTGCCACTCCACCATCCTCCCTTCCATGGACATAGACAGTTGTTGTAGGCTGCTCCTATCTCCCACAGCCTCAGCAGCCATCCTCTGCCTCGGTGTCCAAAGCATCCTAGCTCTCATCTACCCTTTCCCTGATAATAATTCATCAGTCATTATTGGGTTTCTCTTTCATCATCATCATTTTTTCTCTCTCTACTGGACCACTGTGGCAGTCACAGGAATGCACATCTGAGGCCCTCAGCCTAGAGGAAGTGTAAATCTGATGATACCCCAGCTAATTCTCAGCCTGAAGGAAATCCTCCACATTTGCTCTGAAACCATGTTCCCACAGGCTTCCTCCGGACAAGGTTGAGACACAGACAGGGAAATTAAGGCAGGACTTTACCTCTCACTGAAGGCTGTTTGAGACCTCCAGGACTCCCTGATCCCCTTACTGAACTTCCCTTAGCCTGCAGTGGGTCCAGGGCGCTGTAGCCAGCTGACTCTGTGGGCCCCCTCCATTTCCTTCACTGAGTTTAGACTTGCATCACCCTCTGATGGCTGTCTCCTTTTCTATCTTCAACATCCCTATATTTCTGGGTCACATGCATTTCCCCAAAAAATTCTTGCACATCTAATCTATTTAGGGTCTTCTCCGGGAACGCTAACAAGAGTGGTATCAGGGTATTACTCCAAGAACATTGAGGCCTTAAAATAGGGATTTGGGATGAGCTCACCCACTGCCTGCTGGCCAAGAGGATGCCATCTGGGTTTGATGGAGGACACAGAAAGTGCATAGCACAAGGTGCCGCCAGCAACTGTGATCTGCCCAGTGCTGACCTGAGAAGATGCCCTGGTTAGGGGAAGCTCTGGCGGCTGTGATGATAGAAGCCTCTGCACAATAATGACAGGGTGAGAGGGAAACCTACAAAGACAGTGGAGTTGGCTGAATACTACTCGGCTGTGTTGGTGTCCTATAAAAGGAGAATGAGAATCTGAGGATTGTTAACAGCAGTCGGTGGCTATGTGTGAGTGCCTCTGCAGTGTCTCATGGACAGTCCTTCATCTCCTCTAGAGAAAGGGCAGATAGCATGGAATAGCAGCTGAAGACATCATTGTGAGGGTCACAGCACTCCAGAGATGTTTGACACTCAGCCAAGGCACGCCTGTTGTGGGAAAGTCAGGGCCCTGCTGGGGAAACCTGAGATCCTGCAAACTGGAACAGAGTTATCCGATGGGTGTCCTCCAGGACCCTCTGGCATGCAGGGGAGGCTCGCCTTTCTCTGGTAATAGTTCCCGCTTCCTGTACTGGAAGATGCTGCAGAAGCCTCCCCCCTGTGATGCAGCGGGAATCCCTCTCAGGAGCTTTGCAGGAACCAGCTTGCATGGCCTTGTAGGAGCCCACGGAGCACTTCCGGGATTGGAATGTGAGGGTGTTTGATCAAAGCATCAGAATGTCAGGCTGGATGAATAAAAATCCTTTGGCTTGAGGGCAGTTTCTCAGGACATGGGTTTATCAGGGACTCCAGGGCATGAGGCACACTCACTGCTGGGTGGCTCTATGTAGATGGGGAAAAAATAATGCCCAACTCTCAACAAGTTAGCCATGACTTAGTTGCCCTGGAACATGCAGAGGATGAAATAAGAAGCCTGAGGAAAGTGGAGGTGTGGATGGAGCCATTATGTGAGGCCAGAGGCCCATCAGGGTCATGTCCCACCAGAAAACCCAGAGGGCACACCTTGTACCAGAGCCCTCATGAACGTGCTGGTGAGAGAGACCTGCATCACTAAGAAGTGTCGGGGTTCTGTCCTCTGTAGGATGGGGATGATGATAGGAAACGTGGTCCCAGAGTTGGGCTAGTTACTATCTGTTTGAGGATGTGGCCCTGAAAAGATAGAGATCAAGTGGTGGCAGTGACCTGCAAAAGTCAGAGGGCACAGTTACCATGACAACCCCAACAGAGCAGCCAAGGTTGTGCTTGACCTGCAGGGAGTGTGGGGAAGGTTAATAGAGGGCAGTGTCTCAGGTTCAAACAGAAGGGCAGCCAGCAAGGGCGCTGATTGATATCTATGGAAAGAAAGCAAGAGTTGAGGAGCAGGAGGCCGAGGGTGGTTGACACAATACAAAATCATAATCCATTCTCAATGCCCAGACCTCAGCCAACTTTCAGATTCAGATCCCAGTGATAGAGGAGGAGCCCATATCTGTAGGAGGAAGACCCTGGAACAGCATGGAAGTGTATGCTGGCTCAATTCCCTGAGCTCTTCTGCAAAGGAACCTACAGCCATTTACTCAGGAGACTGTACACTGGGCAAGGGAAATAGGCAGGATTTGGGGGAGGATTGACATTGGGTGTGAGCTGACATTGATGCCCAGATTCCCACAGCACCATCATGTCCCATTACAGAGGGGCTTCCAGAGGCCGGGACACATTATAGCTCATAATCCCATAGTCCCAGCCCTGTTTATTTCCTTATTTCCTGAGTGCATAATTGGTCTTGATGCACTGGCAGCTGGAGTCACCCCCACACTGGGTCCCTCGCCTGTGGAGTAAGGACTCTTATTGGACTGAAGGCCAAAGGGAAGCCTCTGAAACTGCCCCCTTCTCAACTGAATCAGAAGTGATATCACATCCCAGGGCAGGTCTGGTGGAGGTTATTGCAGGTATTGTGGGGGTAGCACCACCAGTAGAGAGCTGTAGGAAGTGGGGTGGTGTTGGGGTTGCCTGTTATCTCCGTGTATTCTGTCCTTGCTGAAGCCTGATGGGGCCTAAAGAATGAACAGGATTACTTCAGACTTGACCTAGTAGCAGTCTTGACTGCAGCTGCCATGCTGGCCGGATATCACTGCTAGCGGAGGTTAACAAGGCTGCAGGCCAATGTGTGCAGCCGTGGATTTGCTGAGTGCTTTCCTTTCCAATTAGAAAGTGGGTATGGAGTTATTCACATTCATACCACAATTATTTACAGTTTCCCTGAGAGCTATTAGAACTCTCCTGCCATCTATAACAGAGTCTTCAGAGACCATGGACATTCTACAGAATATTCAATCTGTTCATTTCATTGGCAACATCATAGATTGGGATGGATGAGAAAGAAGGTGGAAAGTATGCTGGAGGCCTTGGTAAAACACATGCACCCCAGAGAGAGGAGGACAAATCTTACAGAACTTCAGGAGTGGCCACTACAGTGAAATTTTATGGGTGTGGTGGCTAGGGGCATGCAGGGAAATTTCTTCCAAGTGAAAACAAAACAAAACAGAAAAAAAAAAAAAAAAAAAAAACCTGTTGCATCTTTCATCTTCACTGAAAAAAAAAAAAAAAAAGGGAAGCACACTGCCTGGTGAATCTCTTCGGGTTCTGACAACACTACATTCCATATCGAGGTATATCATTTTGGCCACATTTTTGGTGACATACGAGGATGCCAGCTTCAAGTAGGGCCCACACAGGAAAGGACCCTGCAGCAGATCCAGGCTGTGGTGCAGGCAGCCACCATCCCTCAGTCCCGCTGGTGCTGGAGGTGGCAGGGGTGGGGAAAGATGCAGGATGGAGCTGAACCAAGCATCGGGGGAAAGTCACAGTGGAGGACCTTGGATTCTGGAGTAAGATCATGTCATCCACAGCAGAGACATATGCCTCCTTCCAGAAGCAACATTAGTGTTACCAGCCCTGATCAGATAGAATTCTTGACCATGGGACATCGAGAATCATGTGATTCCAACTGCTTATATCAATTGGTTTCTGTGTGATCTACAGAGTCGTAGATTGGATGGGCCCAACAGTGTCCATCATGAGATGGAAATGGTCCATGTGGATTGACCCTGAACCCCAGGTTAACACCCCATCCACGCAGAAAATACCTGCCCATGAGGTGTCAGTGAGCAACCAAGCAGACAAATGCAAGTTAGCCAGCCTTCACTGTGGGTCGCTCAGACCTGGCAGGATGGGTGCGTGCATGCAGGAACCACACTAGCTCCCTTCACATGCCCATCCTGCCAGGTCATTCGACTGCCTTGGCAGGTGCAAGTCAGTGCTGCTGGACTCATAGGTAGCCTCATATTTGGAGGCTACAATGGGCCCAGCACAGCACTGACTCCCACCAACCAAGGCTGATCTAGCTGCTGCTGCCTCTGAATATGCAGCTTGTCAGGATTAGAGGGCCATGATAGGCCCTGATGAGCCCTGCTAGGGCGCTATTTCTTTAGGTGATCAAATAGCCACTAAGTGACACAGTGACCACACTGAGCCTCATCATGGAAGGGCCAGGGGTTCATCCTCACAGGGATAGACACTTCCTCCATGGGTAGGCTTGTTTTCCCCTATTCTCAGACTCTCCGCCAGCACCACTATCCAGGAGCTGCTGACATTCCTGATCCACAGGTTTGGAATTACTGCCAGCACAGTGTCTTCCTGGGGGACCCACCTCACAGGGAAATGGAAGTAGGTGCAGCATGGGCCACGACCAGGGGATCCACTGATCCTATCACCATCTGCACCATGCAGGGGCTGCAGGCCACACAGAACCATGGACAGGCCTTCAACAGGCACAACTCAGAACCAGCCTGGAGGAAACACTGAGGAATGGGTCCATCTTTCAGGACACAGTGCATTGATTGAATCAGAGACATCACTACGGTGCTGTATTCTCAGTAGGAAGAAACTTGGGTTCAGAAACCAAGGGATGGAAGAGGGCGTGGCTCCATGTCCCATCCCTTATATTCACCTACTGTGGAACTCGCACTTCTCATCTCCCAAATCTGGGCTTTGTAGTATGGGAGGTCCTGGTTTTCCACAGGGAGGCACTCGGACAAGGGGACAAACAAGAGCCCATTGAGCTACACATTGCAGTTGCTTCCAGGGAAGTCTGGACAATATGGGCCCAGAGACAGCAGAGGAGAAGAGCACCCCTCTCCTCTCCAGGCAGAGGTGCTGGACCCGGATCCCCAGGACGAGGCAGGGCTGCTGTTACACAATATGGGGCAGGAGGAGTTTGTGTGGAATCCACAGATTCACTTGGGGGCCTCCTTGTTCCCCTTGTCCCATTGCAAATGTGAACAGAATCGTCCAACAACCCAGTCTGAGAGAGTTTGATTTCCAAAGGCCCAGACCCCTCAGGAGGAAGGTTTGAGCCACTCTCCCCAGGTAATTTCCCAAGGCCTCGCTCTTGTGCTCTGACATCCTCAGCAGCATTGGTGCAGAGGCCCTGCTTCTCATAGGGTGTCCCAGTCACTGACAGGTAACAGCATGGACAATAAGGCAGGCCATTCCTGGGCAACAAGGGATTCCTCTATTGGCCATCTGTGGCCGGAGGACTCCTCCATGGCCTTGCTCAACTCTCCTTAGATTGCCTGTGGTCTAGGATTCATCCAACAAACCTTCTCTCTTTTTGTCCAGCACTGGAGTCAGCCTTGCATCTGGGCCTGCCACTATTCTCAGGGTTCTCTGACTCCCTCTCCATTTTCTATGAAAGGTGTGTCCCCCAATAAACTCTGTGAGAGGCCCTGAGCCAGAAGCACTCAAGGGAATCTCTCCCAGATTCCTGACCACTGGAAACTGTGGGAGATGATAACTATTTGTTGTTTTGGGCTGTCAAACTTTACGTTATTTATTATACAGGAATAGACAACTAAAAGAGCTTCAAAAGAGAAAAAGAATTACTACACTTTAATTTTTATTTACTTAAATTAACTAAAAGATACTCACTGTTATTTGGTTTTAAGATTTCAGTATATCCATGTATCAATAGGATATATTTTATTAACATTCACAGCAATCTATTTATTTGAACTTCAGTTTCCTACTGTGACCCAATTAGACACAAAAGGAAGATCCTGGCTATGCGAGGATGATTCAGTGATGGCCTCCAAATAACCACCCCTGGTTATTCACCTTCCCCCAGTTACTCAATCAACACTACTGTAGGTGCTACTGTGAAGGGTTCTGCAGATATAAGGAAGGTCCCAAATCAGTTGACTTTAAGGTCATGATTATCCTGGCTTGGACTGTCCTAATCAGGTGAGGTCTTAAAACAACTTGTTTCTTCCTCAGCAAAGAGATTCACAGAGTGAGCGAGATTCCATGTGAGGGGCTTCCTCCACTGCGAGCTTTGAAAGTGAAGGGACCATGTGGCAAAGGATGCTGGTGGGTTCCAGGAACTGAGAGCAGCTCCACCCCACCTCCACCCGACAGCTGCCAAGCAACCAGGACTACAATCCTACAACTGCCGGAAACTGAATTCTGCCACCAAGCTCCATGTAAACTTGAAGGACGACCCCAACCTCAAGATGAGGACACAGCTTTGTGAAATCCCGAACTGAGAATCGTTCACGCCAGGTCTGGATTTCTCATTAAGGAAATGTAGAGAAATAAATGGGTGCCGTGTAAAGTCACCGAGTTAGTGGTCATATGTTATGCAGTAACAGAAAATTAATACATAGGCTCAACAGATAAGCATATAACATTTTCTCTATTGGAATAAGTTAATGAATTGAAAGGTACATTTCTTGCGTAAAATAAAATCTTTCCTAATTTTTTTGGTATTCTTCATTTTATAATTTTTATGCAATGCAATTACATTTTAATACAATCATATTCATGAATTCACCAAAGACCAAACCTAACTTTGTGTCTATTCTATACCAAGTATGTCTTTATATACTGTGCAGTTGGTTCAGTTCCCACGCCTGCTTTCCTCATGTTTCCTGCCCTGGGTCTGCAGTCACAGTTTTGGAAATTTCTCTGGGGTCCAAGACTACGGGGTTCCTCTAGGACCTCATGGTCCTGTCTCTTCCCTGGCCCCGCACAGGATGATTTCTTCCCAGAGGTAGAGAAGGAGGTGCTCAGGCTGTGTTAAGTATGGGAGACAGGTGTGGAGGAGCTCACCTATGCCATAACTCCTCCTCTCCCACATCTCCTCAGGCTCTGACCAGGTCCTGTTTTTGTTCTACCCCAGGCAGCCCTGACAGTGCCCAGGGCTGTGATGTGTCTCACAGCTTGTAAAGGTGATGTCCTGGAGGGCCTCATGTGGAAGGGGGATGGGGTAGAGGGGACAAGACTGGATTATGGTGATTCTTTGGGACATGTTGAGTGTGTAGTGGGGAGTTCAGAGCATTACCCTTTATAGCCACTGACCTGAATTTGTTCATGACTGTTGTTTTCTGCAGCATGAGACAGCTGCCTTGTGAGGGACTGAGATGCAGGATTTCTTCACGCTTCCCCTTTGGGACTTCAAGAGCCACGAGGTCAGGAGATCGAGACCATCCTGGCTAACACGGTGAAACCCCATCTCTACTAAAAAATACAAAAAAAACCTAGCCGGGCGAGGTGGCGGGCGCCTGTAGTCCCAGCTACTCGGGAGGCTGAGGCAGGAGAATGGCGTAAACCCGGGAGGCGGAGCTTGCAGTGAGCTGAGATCCGGCCACTGCACCCCAGCCTGGGCGACAGAGCAAGACTCCGTCTCAAAAAAAAAAATAAAAAAAATAAAAAAAAAAAAAATAAAAAGAGCCTCTGGCTTCTCTTTCTGCAAAGGCATCTGAATGTGTCTGCGTCCCTGTTAGCCTAATGTGAGGAGGTGGGGAGACCAGCCCACCCCGGTGTCTACCATGACCCCCTTCCCCATGCTGAATTAGCTGACTTTACAAAAAGAAAATTACTATCAATAATGTGAATGCGCCTCATCCAATCAGTAGAAGACTCTGTGAGCAGAAACTGAGGTTTCCCAGAGAAGAAGAAATTCTGCCTCAGAATTGGAACATCTTCTTTCTGCGTTTTCAGCCTGCTAGCTTATCCTGCAGATTTTCAGACTTACCTCCCTAATAATCACATGAATAAATAGCATCATATGAATACAAATACACACACACACACACACACACACACACACACACACACACCCCCTATTGGTTCTGCTTCTCTGAAGAATCCAGACTGATAGAGACTGTGGTATGAAGAGTGGTTCTAGAGGAATATTATTAATATTTTAATAATATTAAAAATGTTATAGCTAACCATAAAAAATACTTTATTAAAATGTTGAAATGTATGTAAGCATAATTATAATTAGCAAATTAAGAATTAAATTGGCAAATAAGAAAAGAATTGTTTTCTTTTCCTTATACAGGACAAGCAACAGTAATTTGGATCTTCCTCACTTTCAGCCACCATTTGCCCTAGGTGTCCTTCACTTAAGTTTCTGGCTTGTGTTTTTGGAGTGAAAAGTCACCTGAATACTAAGAAGCAACTCTAATAATGTGAATCAGGTATCAAAAACTCCTTATGGCGTGTTAACACGTGATGATGATTCATGTATATTCCAACATCTCACAACAGGCAAGCATTATTTCCAGAGGAAAATTAAGTCACTTTTGTAGCTGCTAGTGAATGTTGTACAAACGAACACTGAAGATGTAAGGCATTGTTCTGCTCTGGAGCGGTGCTTCTGTGGCTCCAGCAAACGGTGCAAAGGCTTTCTTTAATTATATATATTTTATTTTATATACACAAATATTATACATATACACACCCCCCAAAACTGAAAGTTGAAAAAACAAAAAATACAAATATATCTTCTGTGATACTTCAATTACTTCACTCCATTGATCATTTTCTTGGGCGTAGAACTGAAACTATCACTCAATAATGTGTTTATACACCTTGCTGTGATTCAAATGGTTATAAACAAACAACCATTTGTTCCATTTTCTGTTGCCACTAGAACATGGTTATTTGTCCCTGATCTAACAACTCCTTCTCCAGCTCCACTCTCTGGCCACTGAAATTAACAGTCCAGGTGGTCTTTTGAGTCACTAGGTGGTTTGACAGGACAAGGTTGATTTGAGCTAATACTTCTGCCATGTCCATTTTGATTTGTAACAGAAGCTTTTTCTGGATTCATCACCTACAAGGTGAGCTGGAAAACTGCAACCATCACCCACGCTTGAAAATACGAGAGGTAGCCAGTATTTCTCTTCATGACCAAACGCTTGTCTCCAATTTTTACTATTGTCCTGGTTTTTTTTAAACCAACACAGCGGTAGTAGTTGAAAAGAGAGAAGACACTGAAGAAGAACTTTGTAGGCACAAATAAAAGGAAAAGTATGTGGAGCTTTGCTGTGTATCTGTCAGTTCATTCTACTCCACTAGAACACAGTGTTCTCAGGACTTGATGCCCTGCAGGCCCCCAGCTGAGGGCAGTGAGCACCCTGAGAGTGACCTGGACTCGCCTCTCGGAGTGTAATCGCACTGCCACAGCATCTGCATGTGAAGCCGGCCTGCACTTCTGGAACTGTCTCTCTTGGTCATGGTGGCTACTGTGACATTGTCTTTTCTTCTATTTTCCTCTCTTCCTCTGTCTTGTTGCTGGGGATAACTTTGCCCCTGCTGGCATCATGTCCTGAAGAGCTGAGGATGACACATCCTGGCTGGCATCCTCCCTGGTCGGCCTTGGGTCACTGTCTAAGTGCTGCCCGTGGCGGGAGGTTCTGGGAATGAGCGGCAGTGCCTCATTGAGCTGTCCCTGTGAGAGTGGCCCGCAGGTGTTTGTACCTGTGGCACTTTCACAACCGTTTCCAAGACTCAAGACAGTCTTGAGTCTTGTGGGAGGAGACCACGTCTGGGTCCTCACCTGTGTCCCCCATCTCTCATCTGGATGGCTATGGGGCCGACATTGTCGGAAATGGGAAACGCTGCCCCTTCACAAGGCACTACCCAGTTTTTCTCTTCTGGAAGGCGGCAGCACAATGCCCAGGCTGAGATGGACACAGGAGTCAGCATCCTAAAGTAAAACATGTGATTCTAATAAAAATACCTGAGCTTTTCAATGTGAATGAACAGGACCTTCCACCCTCTGGCAACTGTGTATTTCTCCTTGAGATGTGACAAAAAAAAAAGAAGAGAGAGAGAGAGAAGAAAGAAGAGAGAGAAAGAAAGAAAAAAGAAAGAAAGAAAGAAAGAAAAAAAAAGAAAGAAAGAAAGAAAGAAAGAAAGAAAGAAAGAAAGAAGAAGGAAGGAAGGAAAGGAAGGAAGGAAGGAAGGAAGGAAGGAAGAAGAAGGAAGGAAGGAAAGAAAGGAAAAAGAAAGAAGAAGGAAGAGAAAGAAAGAAAGAAAAAGAAAGAAAGAAAGAAAGAAAGAAAGAAAGAAAGAAAGAAAGAAAGAAAGAAAGAAAGAAAGAAAGAAAGAAAGAAAGAAAGAAAGAAAGAAAGAAAAAAAAAAAAAGCAGGAGAAGGAGTGGTGGCTGGGGTGTGGGGAGCTGGGACCCTGGCCCTGTGCAGGTGAGTTGCCAGGTGCTTCTGGGGAGGCCACCACCATCCTGGGCTCTGGCAGGTTGGGGCACCACAGAGCCAGCCTTCCTGACAATGCCGTCTGTCCCAGTGACTCACCAGAAGTCACAGCGCCCAGATTAGTTTTGTGTTGATAGAAAATTTTAAAGTGTTATGTAACATAATTTTACGCTTTTTGAGGAGGCAAATAAGTCTCTCTGGCTCAGCCGCTACTCACGGCATCTCTCTAATGTGCTTGAAGACGGTCAGATCTGTGGGGTTCCCACCCTCAGTGAAGACCTGCGCTTCCCTGCTGGGTCGTTTTCTGGTGTCTTTGCCTGTTGGTTGCCCCTGTGACTGGTGACCTCATGCCCTCTGGTGGACGCCATGCTCTCTTGCTCATTGAGGGTTGGAAAACTGGAAAATTACGCTCGATGAGGATAGGCGGTAACATTGGTTCTGTGTGGCACTGTCATCACCCGCACTTGAAGGGGAAGCCGTGTTTCAGAAAGTACAAAACGTGGCCCCATCCCTTGGCTGCCAAGTGGCTGCCAGGCAGCCTAGTGGCAATGTGAGCCCGAGTGGACGACACTGTGATGCAGGACAGGGTGGATTCAAGGGCCCCTTCCCAGCTCAGGGATTGACTGCAGGGCTGGTGGTAACCAGGGCTGAGAGGAACCTGGAGACACGCTGGGGCGGGGCCGGGTGAGAGCCTGGAGAGAGCCTCCACCTGTCCTCACAGGGCCTGGGGGAGACATACTGAGGAGGGGGCACCTGCCCCTCCACTGTGCCTCACCATTGTCCCCCAGCCACACTGGCATCCCTGGTGTCCACCGGGCACTTTTCACGTGTCTCTTCCTTAACCTTCAGAACCTCTCCGTGAGGTCCGTGTTGGATTTGCATTTCCGGAGTTGAGGGAAGACTCTGAGCCTGGGAGACTCCATAGGGCGGGGTCCACACTCTATGACTGACGCCACAGTTGAACCACAGCAGCTTGAACTTCGGACCCCAGAGTGCTCTGAGCTCTGAGTTGCTCTGGGCTGGCGGTGCCCTGTGCCAGCTGCACTGAGGCAGCCGTGTGCCTGCTGGTCCTACAGGATTCACCACCTGAAACCAGAAGCAGATCAGGATTTCCCAAATTGTCTCTAGCCCTGATGGGTGACATCTCCACTGTTTTAATAAGGCAATAATCGCAGCTACCACTTCTGTGGTGGGTGCTGCCATGTGCCAGGCATCTTTCTGGGTACTTGGCATATGTGAACACACACATTTACAATGGAAGCTCGTGAAGCACAGAGAGGTTAAGTGACTTGGTCAAGGTCACACAGCAGTAAGTAGTGGAGCTGGAATTTGAACTGAGACAGTCTGCTCAAGGGCTCAGGCCCCCACTGCTGGCACCATGTCACATACAGTGAGATGACTGGAGGTGGGAAGAAGCTGGGGTGTGTTGATTACATGGAGTACACATGGCCTTTGTAGTAAGCTGGAGCCTGTGGCCACCAAAGGTGGATTTGTGCATGAGCCGAGGACAGGTTTCTAATGTGCCAGATGAGGTGAGTAGGAGATTATGCACCTGTGTCTTCAGCCTTGTCCTCCCCGTCTTTGTCATCTCCTGAGGATGGAGCATCTGTCATGTGCACACTGAGTGGCACCACTCCTGCTGGGTGAGTCGCTGCAGCTGCAGGTCCCCAGGGTCCTCGTGAGAGGCAGTCAGCACCTGCAGCTGCTGGGGCTCCACCAGGATGCATTTTGAGGACACCAGCTCTGCACCATCCTTGGCCCAGACAGCGGGCCCCATGGGACCACCTCCAGGCAGGGAGCAACTCAGCCCTGCGGTGTCCCTGATGCCAAAGAACAACTGCTCCTGCTGGTTTCAAAACCTCAGCGGGAGGCTGCAGCAGGCCTTGAGTGAGGGAGGATCGGCTCCCAGAGCCTGGGGTCCTGCCAGACAACACTCAAACCAGGGGCTGGTAAATAATCCCCAAAAGAACCCGGGGCAACATTTTCAACTTTGCCAACCAGTCTCTGTACCAAAGACTTAACTCTGCCCTTGCAGCATGAAGCAGCCTTCCATAGACATCCTGCTGGTCTCCCCCAGACAGGCTGCTCCCAGTCCTAGGGGATCTGAAGTAGCTCCTGAATGGCCACAGCCATGAAAAGCACTAGGGTGCAGGCCAGGGTGTCTGTGACAGGGGCTGGGGCTGCAGTTTGTCAGGCAGCGTGAACAGGCATGCTGCTCCCCACAGCTTAGCTTGGCACTAGCAGGAGGAGAGTGTCCCTTAGAAGCCTGGGGGCCACTGGAGCCCAACTCAGTGTGTGCAACTCCCGAATGGGCTTGGTGCCCATAAACCCAGCACCATTGTGGGCTGCTGACCCACCAGGGCATAGTGCACCCCAGCTGAGCCAGCTGTCCTGACCCACCCACCAGGGTCACTGGAACAGAATTTTTAAGAAGGAGTTCACCTGCTGGCGCGTGGCTCAAGCCTTAATCCTCCACAGGTGGGCCGATGGCCTCAGACCATGCCCAGCCCAGCTTGCTGGGGCACAGGGACACTGGAACAGAATTTTAAGAATGAGTTCACTGAATTTGGTGGGGGGATTTCTTGAATTGTTTCTCTAATCTATTTGGATTTAAAGGCACAAATGACTCTATTTCCAGTAGTACAGAGAGTGTGAATACTCAGAATATCACCACTGGATAGACCTAATCAAATACTTATAAGATCTGGGTGACCATGTATTTGACACCTTAGAAGACTTTGTTAAACTAGCAAGTATAAGGTGATTGGCTGATTTTTGCCAATTGTGCTGGACAAAATGGGGAAAAAAAGATGAACTCAGGGCTGCAAACTTCTAGCTCATGAGCCACATAAGTCACCTAAAAGTTTCTGTTTCCTTTGAATGAAATCCTAATCTCCTGTAGCTGCAGGGCTGAAATTTCTGAAAAATAAACACAGAATCTCATTCTGTGGGTGGCTAAATTGCAACACAAAACAAATCCCAAACTCAAAGAATATCTGTTATTTAAGTGAAGTCATTGATTGGGAATAAATGGGATCCTGAAAATCAGAATGGGGACATCTGGGCAGATCCTGATGAAACTAAAGACACTGAACTCCTAAATTCCTCTGAAAATTATTTGCCAGTTACATTCAACCACATTTGGCGAAGTTAATCCAGTTTTCCCTAACGAAAAGGTAATAAATGGTCTTCTTTGAGGCAGTTGCCCTCAAGACCCTGTGATTCCACTCAACATTTACCCCCAACACCCCTCTGTGATTCCAGATCCGTAAATAGCCTTGAGTCCTAGCATGTCCTGAAAGGTGTGGTGGAATATGTCAGTAAGATGATTTAGAGAAGCAATGTGACAATGTGATGAAAATAATTAAAAATGTTTAAAAGTCTGTGTCTTAATATTTATCATTTGAGTAGCTTATGAATTTTCTAAAATTCTAAACATAGAAGAATCTCTCTATATAAAGATGCTTGTCAAAACATTATTTACAACAAGACAAAATGAAAGCAGATGGATCCAAAAGAAGTTGGGTTACATCTTCTTATCTGAAGTGGGATGCAGCTTGTAAAAGTGTATAAACTTTATGCAAAGTTTATAACATGGAAAACTACTTGTATAATAATACATTCAAAAAGCAACATCCAAGATAACCCATAACATATGAATGCAACTTTGTAAAATGACAGCATATATAAATATATATATACAGAAAATAACAAAATGAAAATGAGCACCACTGCACAAGACAGCTCCAGGGACCACCATTTGCACTTCAGTCTACAAAGGTTCAACAATATAATAGCAGTGATTTTTTAAAGAAAGGCCTAGGTGATGTTTCTGTCTGTGCATTTTAAAGTCTTCTGTGATCAAATAGGGTTTCACTTTTCCAATATAAAAACATATATTTTTAACATTTAAAATAAAACATTTGAAGTAAAATAACAATGAAATGAGGCCAGACATGGTGGCATGCACCTGTAGTCCCAGCTACTCAGGAGGCTGAGGCAGGAACATTGATAGAGCCCAGAAGTTCAAGGATGTAGGACACTATGATCACAGCTGTGAATAGTCACTGCACTCCAGCCTGGGCAACATATCAAGACCTTATCTCAATAATAATAATAATAATAATAATAATAATAATATTCACAATCTTCTTTCTGCCTCAAGCTAAAACTACTTTCTCATTTGAACCCAAAGGGCAGAAATGCCTACTGAGTGCTCCACCAGAGAAAAGAAATGAGTTCTTCCTTCACAATCCATGATCCAATTTTTGGTTACAGAGTTCAGCTGAGCAATAAAGGCAACACTAAGAACACCATCAATATATAGATTACTGATTGTCATGTATGTGTTCATGTATAAATGTGTACCCCTGAAAGAGGGAGATGGATTCTTCCATTTCATAGATGAAAATCTGAGCCCCTGTGAACTTTGAGGCTTGTTCTGGGTTCACTGAATGTCAACCTTGAGAATTGGGGGACATTCAGCCTCCTGCAGAGCCCACCTAGGCATGAGCCACACCAGTGGAGACTCCTCAACAGCAGGAAGAGCAACTGAGATCCAGGAATGTCCACACTTGTAGAGGGTCCATGTCCAGTGGAATACAACTGAAGGATGGGCGAAGGGTAGAGTCTAGCTGCTTCCTTCAGCTGGGGTGGCAGATGTGTGGGTCAGTCAGCTACCCACGAGGTGTATCATGTTCCTAGGGCTGTCTTTCATTCCTCTGCTGAGAACTCCATCCTGCACAGACAAAAACCATATATTCACTGGTAAGCAGGATCCCTTTTAGAAATGCAAACATAACTTCCCTAACATTAAAGTCAAACATTCTTTCTCCCAGTGAATCATCTTATTTGGATAATCTCCTGACTTCCCCTGAAGTTAGCCCCAGAGTTGCATCTGAGCATTTGGATCCAAGACAGAAAGTCATTTTGGGGTTTGGACCTGGCTGATCTTGGACCGTGTTCTGAAAAGGAAGCTTTCTACTTGCAGAAGAGCAAGGGTGAGCTCTGAATAGGAGATGAAATCATGAGGGGAAAAGACAGGTGGGCAGATTCCCAAGCAAACTTGGAATATATTTGCCAGCCTCTTTTCAGTTGTGATAAAATACACATCAACACAAAATTTGCCATTGTAACCATTTAAGTGTACAATGCAGTAACATTTAGTAGGTGCACAACGTTATGCAGCCATCATCACTATCAAGTTCCAGAGCATTTTCACCACCCTAGAAGGAAACTCTGTACCTGTTAAGCAGTTACCTTCCACTCTCCCCTGCCACCAGCCCCTGGCACCATTAACCCAGTTTCTGTCTCTCTAGATTTGCTTCTTCTGAATATTTTATTAAAATGGAATCATACAATATATGGCCTTTTGTGACTGGCTTCTTTCATTTGACATGTTTTCAAGATTCATCCAAGTTGTAGCGTGTATCAGTACATTATTCCTTTTATGGTAAATAATATTCCATTGCAGAATAGATTACATGTTGTTTATCCATTCATCAGTTGATGGGCATTTTCTTTTAAATTAAATAGAGAAAAACAAAAGAGGAGTTACAAATTATCACCCCCCCAAAAATACTTGCTTTTCTATTTACCTATGAAGTTACTTTTAGCTGTGTACTTCTTTGCTTCATATGGCTTCAGTTGCTATCTAACGTCCTTTTATTTCAGTGTGAAGCATTCCTTTTAGCATTAACTGTAGAATAGGTTTACCAGAGACAAGTGCCATCCGTTTTTATTTACCTGTGCATGTCTGAATTTCTCCATTATTTCTGACAGAGAGTTTTGCCAAATATGCAACTGTCAGTTGAGACACGTTGTTTTTTTCTTTCTGAACTTTAAGTTTGTCATGCCAATGTCTTCTGAACTCCATGGTTGCTGAAGAAGATTTGGCGGTTAATCTCATGGAGGATCCTTGTACTATATGAGTCCCTTCTCTTGTTGTTTTCAAGATGCTCTGTTTGTCTTTGACTTTTGACAATTTCATTATAATGTCTCTCAGTGTGGACATCTTTGAATTACTGCTACTTTAAATGTTTCAGTGTGTTGGATACCCAGATTCATGTTTTTAATAAAATTTCCGAAGTTTGGGGTCATTATTTCTTTAAATACTCTTTCTCCCCTCTTCTTCCTTCTCTCTTTTTGGGACTCCCAAAATGCATATACTTGATGCTGTCTCTCAGATCTCTTCTGTTCATTTTTCTTCATACTTTTTCCCTTCTGCTCCTCAAATGGGCAATTTCAATTGGCCTATGTCTGAGTTTACTGATTCTACATTCTGCAAACTAAAATCTGCTCTTGAAGTCCTCCAGTGAATTTTCCATTTTGCTTCCAGCTCCAGATTTCCATTTGCTTCCTTTTCACAATTATTTATTGATTTCTACTATTTAGTGAAACGTAGTTCTCCTGATTTTCTTTAGTTTTTTGTCCATGGTTTCCTTTAGCTCTTTGACTATGTTTAAGACAGTTGATTCAAAGTCTTTGTCTAGTAAGTCAGTCCATTCTTCTTCAGAAACAATTTCTTTCCATTGCTTTTCCTGTGAATGAGTCATACTTTCATACATGCATAATTCATGTTTTTTGAAGTTGAAAACTAGACATTTTCAATATTATGATGTGGTAACTGTGAAAATTACATTTTCTAAACTATTTTTGTATAGATTGTATTCTTTATTGTATGTGGTCACTGAAGTCTCATAGTTGTAGATGTGTGGCCTTATTTCTGAGTTCTCTATTCTATTCCATTGGTCTATGCATCTGTTTTTGTACCAGTACCATGCTGTTTTGGTTACTGTAGCCTTGTAGTATAGTTTGAAGTCAAGTAGCATGATGCCTCCAGCTTTGTTCTTTTTGCTTAAGATTGTCTTGACCATAAAGCTCTTTTTGGTTCTATATGAATTTTAAAATCATTTCTTCTAATTCTGTGAAAAATACCAATGGTAGTTTAATGAGAATAGCATTGAATCTATAAATTATTTTGAGCAATATGGCCATTTTCACGATATTGATTCTTTCTATCCATGAGCATGGAGTGTTTTTCCATTTGTTTGTGTCCTCTCTGATTTACTTGAGCAGCAGTTTGTAGTTCTCCTTGAAGAGATCCTTCAATTCCTTTGTGAGCTGTATTCCAAGGCATCTTATTCTGTTTGTAGCAATTGTGAATAGAAGTTTATTCACGATTTGACTCTCTGCTTGTCTATTGTTGTTGTATAGGAATGCTTGTGACTTCTGCACATTGATTTGGTATTCTGAGACTTTACTGAAGTTGCTTATCAGCTTAAGAAACTTTTCAGCTAAAACAATGGGGTTTTCTAGATATAGGATCATGTCATTTGCAAACAAAGACAGTTTGACTTCCTCTCTTCCTATTTGAATATCCTTTCTAACTCTTACCTGATTGCCCTGGCCGGAACTTCCAATACTGTGTTGAATAGGACTGGTGAGAGAGGGCAGCCTTGCCTTGTGCAGGTGTTAAAGGGGAATGCTTCCAAGTTTTGCCCATTCAGTATGATATTGGTTGTGAGTCTGTCATACACGACTTTTATTATTTTGAGGTATGTTCCTTCAATACCTAGTTTACTGAGAGTTTAAAAATATGGAATGCTTCATAAATTTGCATGTCACCCTTGTGCAGGGGCCATGCTGATCTATCTGCTCAGTATCTTTCCAATTTTAATATATGTGCTGCCAAAGCGAGTACTGACCACAAGTTCTTAGAAGTGGAGATAAGTGAAGAACTGTGGGTGAGATGGAGTGTTGAATTTCATCTGCAGTAATTTCTGCATCTAACAAAATGTGATTATCTCTGTCTTTTATTCTTTAATTAAGTGGTAAAATGCATTACAGATTTAAAGTTTAAATATTCTTGTATCCTGGGGATGAATAACCTGGGCAGGATATTTAATTTATTTATAGCTCATTGGTGGACACAGTCTAGTACTGTTTTTCTCAGTATTTTTACCTCTAATTGCTTCAAAGTGATTATCCTATCATGCTTTTCTCTTATGTATTACCTAGCTGATTTAGAATCAATGTTATTTATACATAAACAATAATGAGTTTATTGGCTTTCTCTATGTTTCCTCATTCTCTTGAATATTATGTATAAATTCAGTAGCCTTCTTCGAAGTTTTGATAGAAGTCATCTGTAAAACAGTCTGGATATGCCTGAAGGGAAATAAAGTTTTACAACCATTTTAACTTCTTTACTTGTAATAAGTTCTCCCCATTGACATAATCTTGTTCATAGTCTCAAAATTATTTAAACCTCTACTATATCTTTAGTGGCATGTTTTATCTATCATAATGTTATTTTATTCTTAATTGCCATTGCCTGTTTTATTTCTCCATCCAAAAAAAAACAGCTGCTTTTGGTTGGCTGGGCCCTCAGCAGTGGCAGCTGCCAGGTCAGCCCTGGTGAGTGGCAACTCAATTGCTGTGCCCATGCAGTGTCCATCGCAGCCACCACGGCCACTTTGTGCAGGGACTCCATGAGCAAGCCCTGTGCGGCTGAGTGGCATTGTCCGTCAAGCCATCTCACTCACCTGATTACAGGGAGCCCCAGTACCTTAAAGACCCTCTGGTAGGCATCCACACACAACCAGTATCGTCATGCACTCGGCCTATAGCAAGAGGTCTATGCGTACCTCTCTCCTCTACCTCCCAATTTTCCAACTCTATTTTCCCCAAGTTCGTGACTGGCCAGCCAAGGCATGAGCCACTGCCCATGACTCATTCATTCATGCACTACTGGGCATCATTTCACACCCCCCACCTCCCATGGGCTTGTTTGGGTTTGATTCCTAGTTCCTGGCTTGAGAGCCATTTCCAAAGCTGTTCTGGTGTCAGCTCCCAAGCCTATTGTGTTGTTGTAGATTTTCCTCTTTTTATGTATTTATTTCCTGGAATTAAAAACAATTGCACTAATTTTTTCAATTCAGCATTTC